>NW_020223497.1:846879-967186 GCF_003070985.1 Temnothorax curvispinosus | reverse complement strand
CTCTCTCTCTCTCTCTCTCTCTCTCTCTCTCTTTCTCGGCATATCAAACACCTTGAACAGGTGCGGTAGAAATTAATTTCCTTCGTCTCATGGTGGTAGCAGCGCGAGCGTTGGAATCTGTTTAATCAGTACCAGTAACCTCGCTTGATAAGGCATTAAGGGCTGTAGACCAAATTAAGCTATTATGTTTGTTAATTAAGGGTACCGCTGTCTTAGGAGACTTCGGAAAACGGCGAGTCTCCCAGATACTATCGGCTCCCATTACAACCGGGAATTACCTCCATTTAAAGCGTCAAATAATCACAATAATTTCTTTCTTTTCCACGCTTTTCCACAACTTTCTTTACGCTATTTTTAACTCGTCAATGATAAGTGATTATTTAATTTAGACACAAAAAAATCGTGATAGATGTGTATATGTGTGGTATGTAAGTACGATAGTTTTTATCAAAAAATTGGACAGAATTTCAAATCAATTTGCGTAATGCGGAGTGACACACCAAATTTGTTAGGTTAGGTCATATATTTTTTACTCGATAAATCGTTGAACCATACGGATAAATTATAAAATCGGGCACTTTTCTGCCATCGAGATTAAATGAAGGCACGTGAGATTTATGCGTACGCACGTCACATAATGGGAGATATCTTTTTGTGACAATGCTTTTCTTTCCGTCATATATCTAAAAGAATCTTTGGAACGAAACACACGACGCGAAGAATATTTCTTATATAAAAATTCATTGCCTTATGTCGTAGAAACGGTTAAGTAACGAGGTCGGTTCCTGAGCAGCGCGTACAGACGGTGATAGAAGTCGAAGGCTGTAATTTCTTACCTCCGAAATTACCGACAAAAAGAGGAAAAAAATGGAACATGAATTTATGTATATACTCGGCTCGGGGCTCAAGAAGGAGTTTTCTCCATTCAGACACTACTTTTTGTTTGTTCTCGAACTTCCTCATTCGCTTTATTACACTTAGTAAATACTTGTTAAATATATGACTTCAACTTTTGTCTACGTAGTACTTCTTCCTTGTGAAGAGGAGGAATAATAATTGCGTTAATAACTTTAGCATGATAACGTAATATTGCATGTATATCGGAAGTATAAAATTGCTGCGTATAGTTGCAAGAAACGTTTAAAATAGCGAACAAAGGTAAATATTATCAAAGTAAAAGTTTTAAGAGTTAAGACACTCTTACAGGAATTTAATACTGTAAGTGATTATTTGGCTAGTGATTAATTACTTATTTTGAGTATTAAAAGTACTGTTTTTAATGATTTTAATAATCGAAATAAGTAATTAATTACTAGCCAAATAATCACTTACATTATTAAATTTTTATAAGGGCAATATGTTAATATAGAAAGTCACAAAATAAGTACATCTATATTATTATACTTAAATAAAAAATTAATTTATTTGAATTACGTTTGATGTACATATGATTCACGCATTTGAATAAAAAAAAATAGTAAAAAAAATTTATATCCCATATATATAACTCTAACTGAAACAAAATGAATTTACAATATAAACATGCGAGGGATTACAGTGTTTGTACACATAAAATTCCAATAAAATAAACAAAATCTATTGAAGAAAAACTAAATAAAAATCTTTTAATACATTTATAAATAAAATTTAAAAAAATAAACACTTTGAGATAAAAACTATCGCTTTTTCTACTATTTCTCTGGAATTCGTAGTATATAGATTTTTTGTGTTTGCACGTTCATCATTCTGCATTTCTCTTTCAATTACTCGACATTTCAGCGTTCCGTAAAATGCAACAACCCTTTGTCGTTGCATCTATATATTCAACTTAAATTTATCCGCAAAGACAAGCGTTGAGACGTGCTATCGACTATTCTGTCCGCTGTGCGCGTTAACGTCACCCTGATGCAATCCCTCATATAACGCTTTGGTATAACACCGTCTTGGTATAACCCCTCACGCTAGCACATCTTACACCAGTTTTAGCGTAAAATACAACGAGGTATAGATAATCTCGTTACTTAGTGCCGCGCGGAGAGTTATTCTTCGTTGACGACCGCATCAAACGTCTCGGGTATAAACCCGGATGCATAATATTTAACCGGATATAATATTCGACGTAACTCGACCGACTACGGCGACGTTAATTATATTCGAGAGATCTTCAGAAAGTATAAATCGCGGTTACGCCTGTGTATTAAATATTAACGATTCGAGTCGCGCAACGACGCAAGTTGTTTAGTTTCGTCGTAAATGATACTCCTCAGAAAACGTAAAAATAAGCATTGTTTTCTTATAGACATATGCATGCTTTTCATTATGCTTTTTATTGAATCAAAGGCAATTATGTTTGTACACGAAATCGATTGTTTGTAACTTGCATATGGAATGAAATATGTACAAATAAATAAATGTATATTAATAACGTCAACCTATAATAATACTCCATATGAAATGCAATAACTATAATTCTTAATATTATTACACTGAGGGAAAAATATTGTAGAATCAACAAAACAATTTTGTTGATTTTTCAATTTATTGATTCAATTATTTATTTTATTGAATTAAGTACACGTCTATTATTTGGACAAAATGAAATAATTGAATTCTGAAAATGGTATCATACAAAATCATTTTTTTTTTAAGTTAATCAATTTTGTTAACTCAATAAAATAATTTTGTTGAACCAAGAACATTAACGTTTTTAAAAACAGTAAATTTATTCAAAGAAATATTTAGTTAATGTTATATTATGTATAATTAATAGTATAAAATATTTAGTTAAAAAGAACAAATCAATATATATAGTCAACAAACAAAATAGTCATAAAGAACAAAAAGAACAAAATATTTTGTACAAATATTTTGTTAAGCCAATCAAATTATCTGCTTGGCAACATACAATCTTCCGGTTTTATTAAATCAACAAAATTATTTTTGAAAAAAATAATTATTTCTCTCAGTGTATAAATGTTACAACGAAACATATTTAACTGTTTGATATGTTTGTTGATATGGAAGATATGTGGAGATACCATAATATTGCATTAATCGATATTTACGTTGTATGAAAAATAACCGGCGGAGTTTGCCAGATATTCGATTTCGTTTTACAGGCAGTAAAACGTTCGGCGTTGTCGGCCTCTTCGTTCGCGAGTCGATTCACGTTCTATGCGCGATTTCAATGACGGGGGAGAATCGTAAATTGTTCGTGCACGGTACAAAACGATCGATTCTTCCGCGCGATCGATCCGAATTCAAGAGCACGCGGATAATTCAGTTTCTATCGGCTGGAGATCGAGCACTTCGCCGATCTATTCCTACGTGTAAAAATGGGGAAGGTAAAAAGATCTAGCCTAGAAAGCGGCCAGCCGAAACGACGCTGCGCTGAAAATTCCGTGGCGTAATAATCGAACGCCGATAGCGATCTCTCGGATCGTTTCCGAAGCTCGCGAAAATTTCCGCGCATTGTTCCGGATGTGAGCGCTTCTGGGTTGGTTTGCTGCCATTAAGTCGAGCGCATGCGGCTCCAGTCTCCAGTTCGGAAGCCGAGCCCGCGGCGACCCGCCAGAAAGTCGACTAAGCAAATATTGTATGTTGTTCGTTCTCGATTTCTCCTACGTCACGTATTACGATCAAATCACGATGGCATCTCTGACAGCAACTGTTACCATCGCGTTATAATTCTTTTTTTTATGCGTGCCAATAAAACACGCAAATAATGAGATGCAAATTTATTCTCTGTTTTACAACATGGTTAGACTTTTATCTCGTAAATACTTTTAAGTAAATAATTCACCAGTGTCCCACGAATGTATCAAAAAACATGATAATTATCGATTAGATCTGCTATTCGAATTTGAAGTGAAATTTGCTTTCAGTTATTTCATCAGTAATTTTCATAGTGCGTTTTAACAGTCTTTTGTGAACTCTTCTCAAAGATAAAGCTTCAAAAGGGATTTGCTAATTTCTAAAAGCTTTCTACGGTGCACGACGTAAGCCTGATCAAAGCTTTTACCATTTTGAGTTCTCTCGACATTTTAGTGTCGTGGTTGCTCGATGCGCCGTCGCATGAATATTTTAGGGCCCCTTCGATCTACGATAAACTAAAGTAAACTAAGTACAGTAAACGTTTCACGTCGCCGTGTTGGAAGTTTGATTAACGTGATCGTATAATATTGCTTAAGCTAGATTAATACCAAAATCACGGTTTGAGTGCAGGAAACCCTTAAGGCTTTATTGAAAACTGGATTTTTAATAAATGAGCTATTATTTATTACTTAAATATTCGATTTTGATTTAATTATAATATTGGCAATATCATTATTTTATAAAATATGGAAGTTTAATAAAATTATGTAAATTAGTCAATGATTTTATGTTACTTATATAATTAAATTGCTTGTAATAATGTTATTAGTTGTTATTTGTGATAAATTTTATTATAAAGAATATATAATAGATTATTGAAAACTTGAAACATGCACACCCAGTATATGTTTCTATATAGTTTTTATAACGGAATAATTATTGTATTAATTAATTATTTTATTACTTCTATTTTAAAATTTAACTAAATTGTCTTTTATAATGGTTAAATTAAAATTTGATATTAGTGTGCCAAGAAGTAATAGATCAATGCGTGAAATGCACGAAAACGCGATGGTCGTATTTTCGCGAAAGTAATCGCGCGTGCCGGAGAAAAATAACCTTTTCCGTTTACCCTCCACGATCTGAGTTTGCAGTTTTTCAACATCCCCATTTCCGTTTTCCAGGCTTGGTTACGTTCTCCACCGACCATGCAAACTATTACAGTTAGTTGGTCTGACAAAGAACCTGATGGATCGTGCGTAATTAGAATTACTGCAATTGTTCGGAAAAGAGAGAATGACGTGATTAGCCCCCTTTTTATCTGACTTGCAGTACTTTAAAAAATCATGTGCTTAAGTTTCACTACATAGTGTGGAATTTCGAATATTTTCACTTTTAATATTGATTTTATTCTCTCTTTTCACATCTTTCTCCTGACTTTCATCTTTTGTGACGGTTAGCTTTGAATTTCAACGTTTAATTGAATCAGAGAAAAGGTATAAGAGAAAAAATATAAGAGAAAAGGTATAAGAGGAAGAAAAGACTGAAGAATTAAAGAAATCAAATGTTTATTATACATAATTAATACATCAATATTTATAACACAAGGAGTATTCGTAGGATATACACAACGAGTAAAAAGATGGAAAACGTTCCAACACGATTGAGAACACAATTGGTACTTGCATCTCTGCGTAACGCAAATTTTTCACCCTATCCGCTATGTAAATTTTCGCGAGTTTGTTATCGCGAGATGTCCGACTTTGCGTCCATTCTCTCGTTGGTTTTCCCCACTTTCCGTCACTTTGACTTCTCTTTTCTTTTCTTTTCATTCTATTCTACAGAGTTTGAGCTTTTAATGTACCAGGCGACCCGAATAGATGGCATACGAAGCCACTTCGTCGTAAATACAGCGAGCGCTGTAGTTTCCATGAGAACGACCGGTATATAGTGCCTCTCGCTTTAACAATCGGGGCGGCACTTTGTTTCGAGTGCGGCAGGAAAACTAACTACGTACGTACACACCGCGATTCGAAACAATTCGACTTTGACCTCCGACAAATTGCAAGCTCATCCGAAAGCATGAACTGGCGCCATTGAAGATGTGTTAAAGAATAGTCGCGACTGGACGATTGCGCTAAAGGATCAAAGGGCTAAGTAAAAAGACCCTACCTTTTCAAGTATTTTATTTTTTCGCATTGTCTAGGAAACCGTAAATCGCTGAAGAATTTCGGTGTACAAACTCGATGTAATGGGAATTAACGGGTGTTACTGTGGAGCAGGTTATTATATACATAGTTTGTGTGGTAACTCCCATTTAAGTAATGCTGGTTAATCTTCTGGTTAACGGTTTACCCGTTAAAACTTTACAAACATCTAGATTTTAGGTAGAAAATTTCTTTGAATAAAATTTACGCATGAATAATGTAACATATTATCTAAAATTATTATAAAATTATTAATAATTTAACGGTACATTAATTTGTATCGCGATAAGCTGTAATGCATAATTATACGTATATTTACATCCAAATAACAATAGTTATCGTTCATTGCACGCATAATAAATATAAATATTATATTACGTGTGGACAATATGTGCTTGATAGATCGATCATTATTGAATTATTATTACAGAATTAATACAGAAACCTTGATTTATGTTTTTTTTTGTCTCAACCAGTTGAGAATTTCTTACATTTTAATATTTGTTCCAAAAATTTCATCTTATTGCAATGAATTTATTTCAGATCAAGCATCTTACACTTGTGATAATATTATCTCAGGCCCCGTACCTTGAAATCATTATTAATGACTTTGCAGGCTTCGTTATAGACGCTTTTTACATACCACGAGGAGCGAAAATAGCGCAGGCAGGCGATATCCACGGCATTTGTGCGCGCCATGCCCGCGCACATTTTAATGAGCTTATATGATAAAAAAAAACGCCTAAGTACATGGAGTCATTGACAAGCTAAAGGTTCATTTTATTTTTGACTCTCCCGAGAAGCTCTTAAAAGCCTTTTTATTCCCGGCGAATAATTGATCGTATATTGATCGTCGCTATAAGAGGGGTATTAGAAAAACGCATGCAAAGTAAATGAAAGACGTGGAACAGCTTGCACTAGTCCACTCAGAACGCGTCAAAAAGTACAAACCTTTTTACAGTCTTGTACCGACCAGAAAGTAAAACGACGCTCTTACATCGAGGCGTATTTCTCTTTGTAAGTGGACGAGAAGTGCCTTCTGCAGCGGACTCTCTTCGCGTGAATCGTTTCTTCTTGTCGCTGAGAAATACTGTGCATCGTAATACTCAGAAAGCCGCGTTCCATCGTGAGAATGTTATTTCAAATCGAAAATGTCAACGCCACATTGGTCGTGCGATTCTTACACTTCTTGTACTAAATAGAGTAGAAAGATTCCTACAGGCTACGGAGCAAGCTTTCTTAGTGTCATGGCTGTGCATTTTTCCGCGCAAAGAGATACACTCTTATCTACTGCAAAAATACATGTAAATATGAGTTTATGTAAATATGAATAACGTGTCTCTCACATTTTTTCTTTATATTTTTTTCTTTTTATTTTGGAGCCATAAAATTGGAGGTTTTAGTGGTAATGTCGATCTTTATATGTATATATGTAATTTAAATTTTCATATGTAGATGTCCATATATTATATGAAGCGTAGTTCAAAGATTATTATCTACTATCTTTTTAACATTATGAGGTGTTACTTAAGAGCTATATACATGTAACAAATGTTCTTTGATATTTTCTTCTTTTAAAGAAGCGAAAGGATTTTGTCAAAGCTGTAAGCATTTTCTTTGTGTGTATGTCTATATAAAATATGTTTACCTTCTTCGATATGCTTTCAGCGAAATGTGTCTAATGTCAGTCGCAGACGCGTATTACTTTGGTAATATGTTGTTGAGATGAATAAGCGCGCGATTTCCAACTAAACAAAATAAAAAGAAATGGAAACTTTTATATGTCGTTGGATTCTGCAAAATATAACCTCTTATTCTTTTTTCTCTGATTTAGATATAATTAATTAAATATAACATTAATTACTCTTGTTTGTGATGTTGAATATGGCGCTCTAGCGCCTTGAAGCGCCTCTATGTTCGCACAGACACGCCACGCATGCTAGGGAAAATTAAAGTTCCGTTGCGTGAGCGCTTACTGCGTTTTACTATATACTCTCACTATCTATGTACTCTACTTATCTTGTCGTTCGTTCGTTACGTTGCAGTGTGTATAAAGTTTCTTTTCGTTTCGTTGCATTACCTTTTCCAAAAAGACACACTGCCTATTGTATTCAAGTCTTATAATTACACGTATCTTAACCACAATACCGGGCGTAAGTCATTACATAACCCTGCGCAACATGTGATTTATATAATATTTATCATATGTATATATTTATATACAATCTTTCTATAAATTTGTATAGGTACCGTATCGTGAATAAAAATTAAATACTAATGAAATAATAGTTATTAAATACATAATTATATTATAATGTAATTATACATTTATTTACTTCAGTAACCATTTCGGTGTATTTATTTACGGTGTTGTTCGGTGTATTATTATATCATATTATGATACTATATTTGAAAGAGTAGGTTTTGAAAATACAACACTGACAGAATAGAAATCGTTCAGTAGACTTAAAAGAACATTTATTTACTGCTATACTTTTGGAAAGCCTCCATACAATGAATATATTTAACATGTAATTAAATTAAATACATATAACTTTAAAATAATCTAATTTGCAAGTGTTAGACTAACTTTACAACAGTTTCGTTGTGTGGATTGTTTTCTATTTTCTCTGTGGAATGATCTTTTCTCGATCAATGAATCTATCTCACTTTGCACTTTGCACATTTTTTGTAATTTTTTTATCTCTTGAAAGTTTAATTATATTTTTTATGTTCTTAATACTCTGAAAATGCATCATAAAAGGTATCGATCTGCTAAATACGAGTTTGCCCTTTAAGTTACCGGAAAATACAAAGCATAATTCGGAAGATTCGACGATTTTCGACGCATTTTCGCGCGACAGCGTTCCGCATTGTTGCGCATTGCGTTTTTTTGACATGCCTCGCGTTCTGGACGCGATGAAACGTAGTGCAATGCTCGTTCCTCTGTTTAATCCATCCGGACGGCATGCTTTCTCTCACGTGCAGGAAAATTGAGCCACGCGCGAGGGGAAATCATTGACGCGAACGTCGAGAGAAATTACTTCCGTGCCGCCAACGCGTGAAATGACGAAGGAAACGAGTTCGCTGATCGACGCTTCGCGTCGCGGTTGCCAATAAAAATAGAATACTGCTTTTTGCTGCGCTCAGGCGCGATTAATATATAACGGTCGCACACGCACCCGATGCGGTGGAGACCTGATTAAACTCGTTAGGAAAAATATCGTTATCCGGATAATATGCGATAACAATTTGCGCGCCGACAGGTCGAGTCTATCAATTTTAAATACGGTCTGCTGCTGACGAGAGAATGGCTGTGCCAGCAATTGCACACCAATTAATTAATCTTCAGACAGATATGTGAATAATGGGTCATATTCAATGTATAATCCGCGATTAGAATCTGGTAAAATATATCAATAACTGGTTCAGCTGCAGATTAATTGAATAAATGGATGATGGTTGATTTTACATACATATGTTGGTATACATAATAGACCTCGTTTCGGCAACATATTCTGTCCTAGTATTCGAAATATTCGAACGCTAAATACATGTTGATGTATCAATAATTATGAGGATTTGAAGCAATAATTTTTCTGTAAGTGAATAAGAAAAAAGAGAAAATTATTTGAGACTTTTTCGGCTTTTTAGATGTTTATTCTACTGCTATGACTTTTATTAAGTGTATGACCTAAAATAATTATAATATTAGAATGCTAATGAAATCTTGCTTTTGCAATATAATTAGTTTAATTACTTATTACGCTAAGAAGAGTAGATGATATCCTTAAAATTAACAACTTACGAATTTATTTTCTAGGAATGAAAGACTTATTACGTAATTGAATAATCGCCAAGTGTTTTTTAAAAGAGTTTTCTAATATTATAAAACTTGAGGTTTATAGAGTTACTTTCATGTATTTAATATTTTGTAAATATGATGGATTTCTCTATAAAAAAAGTGTACGATTAATTTTTTATTGCACACAATCAATTAATATTTAAAACTTGCATGTCAGCTTCCCGGAATAATATTATATGCAATATATAATAAGGGAAATTAAATTAATGGCACGATATCCGAGCGCAGAGCACTCATATTCCTCGATGCGTTATTATGCAGGCTGGAAAATATCCATTAACCTCGACTATACAGATAA
This sequence comes from Temnothorax curvispinosus, assembly GCF_003070985.1. Classification (NCBI taxonomy): domain Eukaryota; kingdom Metazoa; phylum Arthropoda; class Insecta; order Hymenoptera; family Formicidae; genus Temnothorax; species Temnothorax curvispinosus. The sequence goes on along the minus strand of NW_020223497.1, from coordinate 957,222 downwards.
TGATCAATAACAATTTATACGCGCGTTGTCCCGACGTATTAGCTTAAAACTCACGCTGTCGATAAAGTGCGTTTATATATAGACGTCTATTTTCAATTAGTTCATAAATTTGCGCGCGCGCGATCAGTTTACTATTTTTCTATTAGTGTCATTCAACGGTGTATCACGTTGCAGATATGCGTTAATTGCGATGTAAACACAGTTGTCTATTGAAAAGCCAGAAGATGGACAGGAATACATGAGCACGTATCGAGAATGCCGTAGGCGTTAGATCGATCGCGCATTACGTTTTCATCGAGAATATTCATTACTTCCTGACAATGCGTAGGCAATAATCAGTAATCGTATGCACGTACATTCTCTCTGGCATTTCAAATCCGGTAGGTAATGCGTCATCTCTATTTTAAATACCTCTTATACGGAGTACGTAAAACACGCCGGCCAAATTTATTTATAAATTTTTTTTTGCTTTGTTGTTACATAAACAAAATGAAATGTTAATTTATTGCTGAAATTTTAATTATTCGTTTCTAGCGATATCAGATGTTTATACAGAAACTTTGCAGAATTTATTATTAATTAGAAAAAAATGATGAAATATTTCAAAATGTGTTTAACCATACAAAATTGTAACACACGCTCTACATTTTTATCCTGGACGCGTAGAAAGGAATTAAATTTTTAGCGAAGTCAAAGGATTTTATTATATTAGTTTTACAACCTAAATTCACTTTTAGCCGCAGAGAGAGAGAGAGAGAGAGAGAGAGAGAGAGAGAGAGAGAGAGAGAGCGAGAGAAAAGTTTAGATTTATACAACGTTATAATGTATATATATGGATTTCAGTTGGAATAAGGTTTACAAAGTTCGAGGTTCACAATTTGTTACTCACCTTTTAAATAACCTATTGCGCAGAATAATGAGGAAACTCAGTAATAAGTTATACATACTTATAGGTATGTATTGAACGCACGCAGCACGCAGCATATAGAGGAACAGAGGGTAGCCCCGGACTCTAATATGCCCTTCTGCATATCTCGGCATACGCAGAATGTTTAAACAATGGCCATAGATACGCGGTATACTTAAATTTCAATAATGTCCGGGTCTACCCCCCGTTCCCTTAATGCACCATTATTTAGCATAATATATAATTATACATTTTTCTGTAATTATGTAAAAAATACTGTCATGAATCTCAGCTAGATTTTACGATATAAGTAAAATTAGTAAAACTGTTTTCTTTGTATCTTTGGTTTCCCGAATATGAATGAAATACTTTAATTACTTGCGCGTGAAAAAAACATTGCAATCGCGCACTCTAAATAATACAACGTTAGTTTGATTTCTTCAGATTTGATCTGTATTCTTTTGATTTGTATTCTAAAATGCGACTTGTTTTCCATACTCGTTACAGTTTTTCGTAAAGTCACTTGTGGATGTCGTTTAATGTGAAAAGCACAAAAAGTTAAAAGTCGGAGTGGCCGCACTCGTATAATGATAGCAAGAGAGAGAGAAAGAAATAAAGAAAGAGAGAGAGAAAGAGGAAATGAGTACAATGCTCTAGCTGGTTGAGTTCTGAAAAGTTGGCATCGTTTCCAGATTTTAGTTGTTCCACAAAACGAACGTTCCACAATACGAGGCGAGTTTTGTACAAGCTGCCTCGTAAGCAGCTCGGACGGCACGGCACGTCTTCTGGTTTTCGTAACGATGGAACCATTGGGACGGACATTGATCGAATCTAGCTACAAATCTCAACCGGCAATTGACTCTCTTATAATCTCTACTTATTGATATGGTTATGGCTGGCAGTTCAGTTTAGATTTATATGTACGAAAGTAATTCTTTATACATGAACTTTTTATATTAAACGTTGAAATCTTTTTGATACATATTTTATACATATACATATATTATATTTTTTCGATGATTTTATGATTTATATAAACAGAATAAGCACGATCGAATTTACATTTTTTGAAGTTTTACAAGGTATTATATATGTTAAAATTCTATTATTTTGTATTACGTAATAATAATATTAAAAGTAAGATATTTAATGCTGATTTTTTTCGAGGTAACTAATTTAATTGTAGGTGTTCGAATTAAATTAAATTTAAATCTATTTTACTTACCTATTTATATGAGCTATTATTTTACAATGAATATATTTGTAAAAATAACTTGTAAAATTATTGCACGTTTAACATTAGCATTGTATAATTAACCGTTGCAAACAAGTGTTTGTGTACATGTATAGATATCGAAGGTTATGGTTCTTTGTTATTTTCATGTGAAATTAATCTTAAACGTCATAAATGTTATATTTCATGCGGTTTCATAAACGCACATTAATGTACAATTAGATTCAAGGGAAGTTCCGAGTGAGTAGTAACTGCAAAACGCGTAACCGTTGGCGTATGTCGTGAAAGTTAGGAGAATTTAATTAGCACAGCAATCAAAATCCAATAGACGTTATTGTAATAATGATTGCAACGGAACAGTAAAACGAGAGATATTCCTGCGTAATAGAAATACCGTTTGTAATTAATAATGATAAGTTTCGTGTGTCACGCTGTTTTCTTAAAAAATATTACATTTTAATCATTTTCATCTTGATAGTCACACCATAGCTTGACAATATGGATTAATACTATGCTTTTATTATTTTAATATTTATACATATTATTTATTTAGATTATTTGCATTATTAATAATTTTAAAAGATATAGAGACCAATAGAGACATGTAAGAAGAAATATATAAAGGCATTTTTTGTTTTTCTCAGTGACAGTAAATTAGTTTTTAATACATTTTATTATATATTTTTAGATTTTGAAGTGAAACTTCTTTAGGCACGGTAGTGAGTTCGATTCGCGACACGAAAAAGTGTAACGGAAGTGAAACTTCTTTGGTACGGTAGTAAGTTCGATTGTGCGACACGAAAAGTGTAACGAAAATTTGACCAATAGGCGTACGGCGTTGGCGAGACGGTTCTTCTTCTGGCACGGTAGTAAGTTCGATTATGCGACACGAAAAGTGTAACGAAAATTCGACCAATAGGCGTACGAAATTAAACTTCTTTGGTACGGTAGTAAGTTCGATTGTGCGACACGAAAAAACGTCACGAAATAGTGTCACGAAAATTCGACCAACAGGCGTACAAAGTGAAACTCCTTTTGGATCGGTAAGTAAATTCGATTTTGCGACTCGAAAACGCGTCACGAAAATTCGATCAGGCGTACGGCGCGGCACTGGCGAGACGGATATAGTGAGAACTGCGTGTAACACTATATTTTCGAGTTGCGGGCGGCTTAGAGTGACTAATTCCGTTGCATTGTTTTTGTATTAATTTCAGAAAAGTTATATGGCAAAGCCTTGCCTTCAAAAGTTTCACTTCTAACGCGCGTGGCGACCACGCGTTCATTTTTTTTATCGTAGTTACTATAATTGTACGCGATTGTTGTGAAGCTATAGTACGGTCATTATTCTCAAACTCCCTTACTGGACTCCGCAGCATGTTTACATTGCTTCATGGTATATCCGTTCGGATCAACGATACTTTAATCCTCAGGTAAGCTTCGTTTCGAGGAACCTTAAACCTTGGATTAGCCGGACGAATTAAGTCGAAATATCTCTATGCCAGCGTTCGATTTGGGTTAATCTTTCATCGCGAAATATTGTGTTATTTTCTACATAGTTGCAGTTAAAATTACAATTTATCGGGAATCAAGGCTTTTCTATTTACAATGAGAGATACGACACTGAACCCGTTTTCAGGTGCATCGAGTGAAATAGAATAGGTTCGTTATCTATATTACGTTTAAATTTAATTTGAAATTGTTTAGACAATATATTGCAATTATACGTTGTAGTTTGTAATATAACTGTATTGATTATCTTTAAACGAGGTACATTGTGTAGTAATAATACTTGGATTCGAAAGGGAATGAGAATTATATGGTAAAACGATGCGCCAAAAGTGAGAACGGACGTGCCATTCACGTCAAGCTGCGAATTTACAAGCTGTTTTCCAGCTTTTGTCCTCTCGCCTTTTCGATTCGATACAGGATATACGATCTACCCGATAAATGGTCCTTTTAAATAATGCGTTCCCCGCGGAAGTCGCGCTCGTAAGGTTGCAACTGAATAAACATTCGAATTCACAGTCCTACTTCCGCTTCCATGTTCATCCGTTACCAGAACAACAATTTACTTCCGTAGCCGTTATTTTACAGAGTGATTTTACAGCTTGTCGCCATAAAAGTGTGAGCACAACGTTCCTGTAAGTGGGAGACAGAACGAGAGCAAAATCGAACGCTCTGAGAAAGAACATTCAATAAAAAGGACCGTCTTAAGTACAGCTGCTACTTTTTAGCACTTTTTAGTAGGCATTAAAACATTTGTATAAAAAATGAAATATCTTTACTGAAATTTTTTGATAAATAGCACAAAATGATAATTATATTTCTTTTCTTCGATATAATGCATATTATAAATCACACGAACTCTTTTCATGAAATCTTTTCCTCCGGGCGCACTATTCTTAAATAACTTTGATAATACAAGTAATAGGTAGGAAACATTATAAATAATTACGCGACTATGCAGTTTGCCTAAACTTATTGATTAATTCATTATTATTAAGATTTCATATATTATTTATAAGTAGAAGAAATTTTATGGAATAGAGACATTGTGTTGTTGTGTAAGTCCCTTAAGGAATGCAGTGCAAAAATCGAAATTACCTGAAAATAATAGCGCGTAAATCGTAAATATATTTAATTTATTCAGTTTTACAATTTGAGATTAATTAGGCATGATTGTCTTTATCCATCGTGAGAGAAAAGTTCCTTAAGGGGTGCAACGCAAAAATTAAAATTATCTTAAGATAATAACGCATAATTTGTATTATGCATAGTTAAGTAATCCAATTTTTAACTTTTAACGAGTTATAAAAGAATATTACTATTTGTATCCAGAGGGAGATGCGCAAACATCGAAATTACTCTGATATGAGAGCGCACAATTAACGCATAAATCCTGTATATTTGTTTTTCGGAATCACTTGTGATTAACACGTGCGTGGGAAGGCTCTCTGGCAGCCTACTCAGCTCCTCTCCCATTAAAAATAATAATTGATTGAACGAAACAAGCGCAAAATTTTTTTTTATGGATTTAGAGAGCTCACAAATATAGCGGATTATTATTTATAATTTATTCGTTAAATTTTGATCAAGTGGGACTAGCTAGGCAGATTATTATATTGCGTTACTATTATGACATGATTATTATATTATACAAAATTAGGTGCACATTATATTCAAGATACGCGCATATAACAGAATATCATAAATTTGCATTATAATGCGATAATATATTTTTTCTTTTAAATAATATATATAATTCTGTCTTTTACAATATATATGCTATTTCTTACCAATGAGTTTTATGCGCTTAATTGGAAAATATGTATTTGCAATGTTTTTAATAATGTTAATAACTTTGCATGCGTATTTATTATTTATATCTAAAACGCAGTAGCAATACGCAAATGTCATTAAGCTTGATTAATCCGCGATATCCCGCGTTTAATTTCCGTACGAGCTCTCATAATAATTATAGAAGATAAATCAGAATACGGTGTTGTTCGAGACTGTCGTTAACCTAGTTTCGGTAATAAGAGCATGTTTCGCGTAGAATTTTCATAAACATTTTTTTTAGTCACCTACCAACGTGCACATACACAGCAATGAATAGACGTTGATTGAGTGAATTAGGATAACGAGTGACTACGGAAATAGTATCCGGAAATAATATTCTCTATTTTTTAGAAAGAATATACTGACAACAAGATCTTTCGTTTTGTTATAACTACAATGACCATCGCTATATATTAGTGATAATAATTGTAGAATTTCATTTTTAAGCGAATAGAATAACATAAATTCAAATACCCGAAATGTGTAAAACATGTGACTGTGTATTTTCAAAAGCGGATAAATTTAAAGAGCTTTTTCAGGTCTTTATGTTTTTGATACAAAAATGTATTATTTTTATTAAATAAAAGTTTAAATAATTAAAATGAATAGTGTGAATATTATAAATAAATGTTGTAAAGAACAGCTGTTGCAAAATTACTTTAATATTTTCCCGTATTAGATACTCGAACTTTCTCAAAGTCTCTTTGTGTTTTTTTTGCGACTGATGGCACAAGTGGCCCGACAAAGTTATCATTTCAATAGACAGGAAATAAAGATAGCGTCGGCATTCAGCATATACACGAGAGGAATGGGAGAGAAATAGAGAGGGAGAGAGGCTTAGAGAGATAGAGAAATAGAGAAAGAGATCACGGAGAACTTACTCAATTAAATCTAATCGAATTGCGATACGCGAAACTTCACACATTCTTTGCCTGTGAATTGTGCACGTGCATTCTTCACTTTCGAAGATCAAGGGGCATATCGAATTGTTCGGTCATTCCAATCACGTAGTCAAGTTACGTCGGTCCCACGAAGATCCCAAGTAGCTGCTAGTGCTGCAGTTCAGCGCTTTACAGTTTGCATGCTCGCAGTCGTTGATTTACGGACGTGCGCGGAGGGGGCCACGGAATAGCGGACCTAGGTTTGTTATTGCCGGTGCAACAATCGTTTGTATGCATTACTCTTTGTGCTCGGCTTTATGCATATAATCTAGACGCTGCGACGAAGATGGTCGTTACTAAGACAATGTACCGACCATGTCGAGAAGCACTCTGCTTCTCAACGTTGGTATGTCGCGACATTATTGCGAACCTTGTCGATGGAAAAGGTAACGAATTACACGATGTCGCAGGTTATACAGTACATACCTATGGCATTAGATTAACATATAATTCAAGTATATTTTATGGTACAACAATTATCCTTTTTTAAAAACTACATGTTTTATTTTTTCCATGGTTTACACGAATTATGATAGATCACAAGAAATGTAATATTATACATAAGATAATTGTTTTAATATTTTAGATAGTGATAATAATTTTATTTTCTAGTAATTTATACTTAGTTTCTAGAGTTTATTAAATGTTTTTGAATAATTATAATATTTATAATCAACACTTTATCATTTCTTGCTTGAACGACTTAATCTTGAAATTAAAGATTTAATCTTATAGTCAGTAAAATAATGAGTGTAGTTAATAATACGAAAAGAATACAAGATAAAATATTACATGCTTGAAAGATAATACCGTAGAAACATTACGTCTTATACGAAATATTCGGAAGTATTTAATATTTGCGAAAGAGAGAGCGCAGTGCTCTAATATACAATAATTGCGAGCATATCCGAGTAATCAAAATGATTTCGATATTCTTCGGTTCTGCAAATTTACTCAATAAAATTGGGAAGCGTATTCTACGCTTATACCGCCGCGTTACCACGAATGCCTCCTTGCAGGAGAAACGACCAATATCGGGTCAGACAGATGTTCCTTCGTCGCCGCGTGAATTATCGACTTCGCTCCTCCGTGCGCAATTCCTCCTGCCGGCGTTAGGAAATATTGAAGAATTTGCATATTCCGCATCTCGTACGTGACTGCTCACGACATAACTAACAAGCTTTTTCATCTGTTTTATTTTTCATGTTTCTCATTGGGACAACGACGACGCGACGGGTCGTACTCATCCACGGCTGCTGATAACTCCGGTGGTGGTGACGACGACTCTCTCTAACTACGGTGATGGTGGATTGCGATGACACATTAACGCATTGGTGACGGTGATATATACACGTACACGCACATTGGCACATTTATTTAATTTATTTCATGTTTGCTTGGAAATCTTGCATTTATCCTCGATGTTATATTTTTCGTTGACACTATTAATTATTACTATCATTTTATTAACTATTCATGTACGTACACTAATGCTTATATTACTAAACAACGAAATGCATATCCTTTATCATTTTAACACACGTTATCTAACGCGCCGGCTATTATCATGTACTACTACAATCACTTCGCTATTTCCTCGAAAACTTCTGCGACCGTACCACCCTCTATTGGGTTCTACTCGCGAAATTATCACGCGAATCTGCATTTACACGTTGGTACCGTCTGCGGTTCCGTCCGCAAACTCCATCGTCACAAACGATCTCCGCGTTAAATTCCGCAAATGTCAACTGCTTCCCGTTCGCTATGTTAAACCGCGTATCGTGTGTAAACGAAACGCCGTTGCTTTCGTGGGCGAATTTGTGCCATTGATACATCCGTTCCCGCTTCACCGAACCAATCCTGTCTGATCCACTCGTTAATTACTCTCAATCCCCTTAAATTGATCACTGTTGCGGTGGCGACGCCATTATGGCTCATCGATCGATCTTCGATACACGACCGCTCGCACTTTCCGCCCCACCTTTTCTTTTGTGTCGTTCTGTAATTTATGTGCGGCTTGAACCTTTTTCATCCATTTCTCTCATATCACCCCTTTCCACGGCGTCCATTTATTTAATATTTCGCTTTTTACTCGTATGTATCGATTATTGTCGATTGCAACACAATAATGTAATTTTACTCAATTTATATTTCATTGCCGATCGGTTCGTTTAATCCCATTTTTATGACGCTCGCGTCACGTGATTTTTCTATTTTAACTGGACAGCCCTGTTGTCAGGCACCCTGAAGACCTATCAACGCGCGGCTTGCGACGAAGAAACGATGACGTTGAAATGCCCGCCCGGTACAACCATCCTTGTCGAACACGCTCAATATGGAAGAACGGGAATGTACGGCATCAGCAAATGCAACTCGTCCGTTCCTCCGATGATCGCTGGGGACAAACCGACGAATCACACATGCGTCTGGCCGCAATCAGTGCAGGTATGTGCCAATGAATTTCTCTCATTCCGCACAGGTAAATGCCGATCGAGCAGCGCAGCGTGTGCGGTTTTCAAGTTTGTTGAAAATTACTGCCGTGTGAATGAATAACTGATCGAGTTAATTGATTTAGAAACCTCTGAAAAGATTAAATATAAAATTTTATGTCGATAAAAGTTTTTTGATAATATTATTTTTTATTACAAAATAATCAACTTTTCTTTCCTGTTGAAAAAAATTTCTTCTTGTTTTTTTTTTTAATAATTAAAGTCTTCTTAGGCTGTAATTGATTATAGCACTGTACTAATAAGTTGTATTTTATATATGCTGATATTTTATAATATAGTTTTTTTTTTTTTAATTGTAGCGTACAAAAATTGACATTAAACTATGCCAATGTTGAAGTTCGACGAGCTATTAATATAACATATTCTTTTTGTCACAAATTAAAAGGCAGATCACATAGGTATTTCTCGTGTAATGACGTAGCATGAACTTCGCAAATTTGCTAAACTTTGGTAAGACATGATTCTATTCTGCCGAAAGTTTAATATTTGAACGTACTTTAAATTCCGATTATCTTTCGATTCTACCTCCTCAGCTTCCGAAAGGAAGTTTCGCGAGTCCAAACTCTCCGTTCAATCTAAGGCGCCTAAATTCGGAAGTTCTGAAGAATTCGTGCGTCAATCAAATATAGGATGTGTCATCTCCGTTTCATAACATTTTGACATCGCGTTTCAGGACATCACGATTGTTCGTTCTACCCTGATACAGCTGAAAGAGATTTCACGCCGTCATTCACGGCTGCTCCATTTCTGTGACAACACTTTCGTTTCTCGGTTCCCTTCGCTCCGAAACTTTATTCAATGTTTTACATTTATTAGCTCTTCGCGAACTCCTCAATTCTAATCCGGAGGTGGGTGTGGATGATATATTCATCCTACTTTCGTCTTCTTTTCGTTCTACCCCACGTGTGAGTACCGAACTGGAAAGAATCGTAAACCGAATCCGACCTCTTTTCTGGGGTTAACCTTCGTACACTTCAAGCGTCGTAAACCTCGAACGCACGAACTTGTGTATATGAATCAGAGCTCAGTCATTTCTTATTTTTCGGACGATTTTACGCAAGATCGACATTGCTGCAGTTCTTCCTATATTGTAATCATTTTTATCGGTTTTCCATTTTATGCTAAATATAGCGCATGACCCAATAAAAAATTCTATTTATATTAATATGTAAAACTGATTGTCAAAATTTAAGAAGCTATAACATTTCGTATTCTCGTCTCTGCCTTTATTTTTCGTTCCGTGCGATTTTTCAAAATTGTCAGCGAGTTCGATTTAAGCGAAGTAGCTAAAGGAAGAAGCTTCGTCAAAGACGACGCAAACACGCAATTCAAATGTAACTGTAAACATCGTCAAAGGAGTTTCTCGCGAAATTTTCGCGAGAATGGTAATCGAGCAAGTCGGGAAGTTGTAGGAAAATCGGTTTGTACGATTTATTCTCTCAACAGAAATGCAACGGCGGGAAGAAACTCCGGCGAGAAAAGTCCGCGGAGAATGCGCCTTCACGAAAACTTGTTTTCTTTGAGCGTAATTCACTGGCAATTATGGATCTCGCGCGAGGGCGGGAAAAAGGGATACGTTGCGCGTCGGTCTAAAATCTTGGTTTGCGAAATAATGGCAACTGACCTGAAAACGGCACCCCTGTGTTTCGCGAAGCGTGCAACTGACAAATTCGTTTGAGGTCGCGCGGGCTAAAGAGAAGAGGGTGGAAGCGACTCAGCGGTGTAACGAGATTGTCGAGTAAGGTGTTCTTAGAAAATACGCTTTTTCAGTCTTTTTTTAGACGTTAAATTATTTATTTATTTAGACAGATTTACACGATTTAATTTTATTCAAGCGAAAATCGAGTACAAGATTAGTAATGATCTTTTGCGAGTGTTTTTCTTAATTGAAACTTGCTCTTTATGATGAAACTTGGGTATTACGGACGTATAATAAAGAAAGTTTTATGTCAGCGTCATTGAGCAACGGTCTTCGGAAGGATCAAGCGTCTCTCGTGGTAAATCAGAATGATCTCCGTTTCTATTCTCTCAGGAAAAAAAAACGCCTTATTCGCACGGCATTGCGATATAATAACTTATCTTCGGTATACAATAAAAATCTTCACTGGTATCCATCGGTTTGCGGTTTTCGCGAGTCCACGTATCGATTTCATATTTCATATTCCACCGACCGAGGAAGGAACCATTGTACGTATATGATCCCACCAGAATGCGAAAATGGAGTAACTCTTTTATTTCGTCGACGATCTTATCCTCTTCTGCGGATCTTGCTTTTCACAAGATTTACGCTTTCTCTTGCACACTGCGCGATATTTTTTAGCTACTGGATATACGATTCGTCTGACGACACTTACTCCTTAAAGTATAAATTTTATAAAACGCTGTAAAATTTGCCCTTTTTCACATTTTTATTCGTACATTTATATGTGCCATATTAGTGTGACATATTATCTACTAGAATTATGCTTCCGAGAAATAGAATCTTCATTTATTCTTTTACGAAAGATCGAACCGTAAAATAGTGATAAGTATAGCTTTACGATGTACTCAATAACCCGCCTTACACCAATGACTATCCATATAATGTTTTCAACGGGATTTATAACGCTTTTGGGTCCATTCTACAGGCAGATTGTAACGTATCCTACGGAGAGAACCAATGATGGTCGATAGTTCAATGGGTCAGACACCGTGGAAGAAATTTCTTTCTGAACGATTTATTTGATTTCTTAACAAAAGGGGTCGACTCATAAAACAAGTCCATAGTGAAGTGTGCGTAATCTATATATTTACTATGTTTTCATACATTGGATCACCTACGATTACAGTTACTATGTGGACAATTTATGGAGTTCTAAAATACTTTCATTCGCTATTCACCGCTTTTGACTTTAGAGAGCTTATGTAAAATTTAAATTTATTCAATTATCGAACACAAAATTCAACAGATATAGAAATTTAAACAATTGCAGAATGTATGAGAATTTAGAAATCATGAAAAATATCTGAAGAGTGAATAATATATCTATACAAAATTTATCTATATATTATTGATGGGCTGATAGAACGCTCCATTTCCTTTAAATGTCATAAAGGGAAATAAATATAGCGTAACGACATGTTCTTCTATAATAGAGGAAACCTAATTGAATCACACATATTATATTCTCGAAATGACTTTTCCTCTGGCTTTTTGTCTAATTTTGATTTGATCTAACAATAAGATATTTGATGCCGAAGCATGAGATGGAATATCCTGCTTTTAGTTCTGGTTAATAGTTTATATCGTTATATTCGTATTTATCACGATTGAATTGACAGTATTATTCGTTTGAGATCACATCGCGATCGCTCGCTCCATTACTTCCATTACATACGAGAAATTCCCGGTCGCCCGATGACGGTCTTGTTTCCACGGCGGAAGCGTTTCCAGCACGACTTGCATCACGTGAACGAATCAGCGCCGCGGCGGTACTTTTCCCCGGGTGCAGGTTGCATGGGAATTTTCGATGCCGGAAAGGCGTATCCCTGAATGAAGGCGTATTCCCTGTAGAACCATAAGGAGAGTTCGACTCGAAAGTGGCTCCGTGCCTTGCCGAGCGATTCGAATCTCGCGAAAGGGCTTTTCCGCGCGAGTGCTTACCCTCTGCGCAACTTCTCGGCGACATACGTCGCTGCTTCCATAAAGAGGTAGGAATTTAAAGTCGCGGCTTGCTGGAATAAAAGCGACGGGTGCGCTAGACGCGTTCTTCCGCGAGGAATGTATGTAAATCGCGACTGAACGGAAGATCAAGGACCGAAGTGAATGTGCAAATATCGATAACGAGGATTCGGAAGAAGGTATATTTATATAAACGAGCGGATATTATGAAATATGTATTTAAACGGAATTAAAGATAAAGGGAGATAGATCGAGATCGATAAGGTAGAGGAGCATAAGGGAAATAGACTCGATTTACGGCCCGGGTTTTGTTGCTAGGTCAGACGTCTCACTCTAAAGATTGAGACCCGATATGCCGATCCTTTGGTTTATAGTTGGATTTTATCGCCCGAGGACTTACATTGGTTTTGTGGCGCTTTTGTACATTTAGTGCGCTGCGCTATAAACCTAAATTCTTATTCTTGTCGCGCGTCACATATAAATATTTGCGAGAGATACGCGAATAACGAGCGTATCTCCTAAAAGATGTTGCGGGGCCTCCGTGTATTGTTGATTGTGTTGCCTCACGGCAAATCGAAGTAGCTCAACTAATATTAAAGTGATGGTCCTATACTTGTGTCGAGATTGGTTTGTTAGTTTACGGTATCGCGTCCTCGTACAACAGCAAGAGAAACGTAGCGGTTTAAGGGAATTACGCGTTCTGACTTTGGCCCCTGGGGCAAAGTTGCTCGACGGAACGGTAAACGTTTACTTATAGTGACGGACGACATGGAAACGGTCAGAATGTATCGACGCACGCGGAAAATCGATTTCCCCCGCGGGAACCGTCGCCGCATGCACGTGAAATGCAGGAGAATGGCCCAAGACGGAAACTCCGAAAGCCGATAATTAGATGGATATCGTATATATATAGAGCACGAAGAACACATACGCGGGTCGTATGTGGATTGTGGGAATCCCGATGCGAATGGCTCGGTAGCAGCTTGAAACCTGGAAACGTAATTTCCACATTTTCCACGGCGAAATCTTCCGTCCTTCTTCACTTCCCACTTCCCACGGGATATTACAACTATTACAACGAACACTTTTTTCCGCATTTTCGTGAGTGAGGTCATCGATTTTCAATTATCGCACATGACACGAGATGAGTAGACGTAATCGAAAGTAAAAAAAAAGAACCGGATTAATATGCAGTGGAAATATCTTTTTATTAACATAAGTTTGAAATTAAAATGTGAAAAGAAATAATATTATTCAATTCAATAAGAAAGCTAAAGCTTTCTTAAAACTAAAATCTCGAGGTCATTCGCGTGCCTTTGCATTTTTTTTCGTATTTCATATGATACCTTTACAGTTACTGACGTAGAGTTTACCCCGATTAAAATTACCGCTCACTTCATTAAGATGCCGCTCATGTAACGCGATTAAATTGCGTTTAACGTAATCAAGCTTGAATGAGGTAATGTAACTCGAGTCTTCGCATGCAATTAGCCGATTGAAAATGGAATCCTAGGAATTCTCGGCGATGTGCGGATATCACCAAGTGATATCGGATAACCAATGACTCCTCAGGAACGCGAAACCTAGAAAGCTGATTTTCCGTGATGACGTTACTCGCTTTCGACAGCCGATGCTTTTACATCACTCAAGTGGAAGTTTCCTTTAATTAAAAAACCGGTACAATATTTTCTTTTACGTACTCGCTCGCGATTTTATCACTTCCGTTCTATCTTCCGCAGGATCCAATTCCGCGTTTCCGGATAACGTTAAAAACGCATTTCCGTGAAAGCTGAAACATGACTTTTATTTCAGTTTTTGTTAAAAAGATTTTAACCGTTTATTACATAACTGACCTGTATTCTGACATTTTTTATCCATTTATGAATATTTGCAATTTGTCCTTTGTAATATGATGTTTACGGGGCGAGTTAAAAATTCAAATTTGTTTATTTATATCTCTACGAGCAACCCCATCGCTAATCTTGTCGATTTATTCTCACATTGCACGCAAATATTGGCACATGACATACAATTTCGTTATGCTGGTTGACCTCAACGATATTAGTTTTACTTTGTCCGACGGTTTCATAAAAAAAAGCAGAAATAATCTCATTTCAAACTCGTCGGCCGAAAGGCTCGGCCACAAAATTAAGTCTTTATTTCATGTAAAAGCTAAATGGCTCAGTTGAAGTTGTCACAGTTTGTCCACCATTGTTGATGTCTTTTTTTTTATCCGGATGAATACCCTTTATAACAATTGCAATAACCGCGTCAAAAGGTGCAGCCACTGTAATTTCAAGCTTCGACTTCAAAGTCAAAGCACCATCGAACTAGATTGCTCCGTTGGTCTGTTTGTTCATGTTATCATATTAATCTCCGTTGAATTTTCTCTTCTTTTATCTCACACTGAAAAAAAATTTGTTAATTCCAGAAAATATTTAGTCCGATACAAGTAACTAAACATGTTAGTTAACTAAACATTAGTTGTTTCAACAATTATTAAGTTGCACTAAAAAAGATATAAATGCATTCATGTCAACTTTTAGAATTTTTTAATCAAGAATTAATTACTTCAACTGATATTTAGTTAAACTAACTAAAAAATTTAGTTGCTTGTATCGGACTAAATATTTTTTGAGATTAACAAATTTTTTTTCTCAGTGCAGTTATCTATAGAATTAGTTAATACTAATTTCAGAATATACTTGCATTATTCTAAGAAATTCTAAAAAATTTTAACAGATTTTGCTTTCTCTAAACATTTTAAACATTACAATTTTAATAAATAATTCAACGCGGTGTTTGATTTGGAATGATATATGTATATATATATATATATATATTGGATGCTTTCCATTTAGTGACACAAGTCGACACAAATGTTGTTCTATCTTTCTTGACATTCAATGAGTAACAAAGACAGAACGAGACTTATGTTGACTTGTGTCAGTAAATGGAAAACACCCATTAATTAATGTCGCTTTTGCGATTTATCGCCAGACAATAATTTTCTATTTTATTGCAAACGATATTTCAGCTCGGTCTTTAATTAAAGATATTTCTTTTGTAATAATATATTATTCTAGAAAGTATAAAATTCCAACATTCCTTAACCCTCCAATAGGCGCGTGAAAATTAGAAACGTAAAAGGGTGCACGGAGTGGAGTGTAAATTACATCCCATTATTTATGTTATAAATATTAAACCAATTAATATTTTTAATTTTCTGTTTAATATTATTTGTTGTTGCACATATTTTAAAGTATATTAATAAGTTAAAACTTTAATTTTAATGTCTTTTCGATAATAATTGGTTCTGCATTGAAATGAGTTCAGAATACTCATTAGGAGAAAAGAAACTCATTAGGAGTAAAATACACCCCACGCGCCCACTGAGGAGGGGGCGATTTATAATGCCCGATCAGAAGAGATATACAAGCTGATATATTTCGTATTCTTATCGGTTCCGATCGCAAAGTGAGCGGATCTTCTCATTGACGCGTTAGCACTCACTGTTGCAGATGGTGGTTGGAGTCTGTCAGAAAAAGCGGCAGTGCAAATTCAACACTAACCCGAAGACCTTCCAAGGTGATCCCTGCCCCGGATTACGGAAGTACATCGAAGTCGCCTACAAATGCCGTCCTTGTAAGTATCCTCATCCGTATATATATGCAGATACATTCACATATACGTCTCTGAACGGATGCACGCGCGAACGTGCGCGAGGAGACGCGAGATCGAGCTGCGCTTTTGGGAGAGAGAGAGAGAGAAGGGATCGTTTTTCTCCGAGACATCCGATTCCTTTTTATGCGAACATCGAGCGTTAGGTCGGTTCGCCGCGCGCATAAGAACCCGGCGATATCGATGAAATTCCTCACGCGACACGCACGACGGATCGGCGGAAGATTCGCGGGGAAATTCTCAGGCGCGACGTGATCCGGCAAATTCCGGCGGCTGCGGGAATATTTACTGCGGATAAAAACGTAATTTTGCCATCATTCCGAGATCGAGTAGAAATTCAAGTAAAATCCTGACTATACAAGTAATATGTCTTCCTATCACGACTTTATTTTATTAGTGGTTGCCCGTATTTTACGGCGAGTTTATCCACTACTTTACGCAGTTAGACAGATGACTATGGATAAGATTTAAAAAATTAATTTTAAACAAAATGATATAATAATTTATTTGTCTCTTCTCGAAGAGCCAGTTTTAACGCTCTTGCTTCGGACGTCGAAGTTTATAAATTCTCGCTTTATATTACATAGAATTTCATTGTATTTGCCGAGCTTAGCGCGAATACGAACAAAACCATAAACTGTAACGAAATGATATCAGAGATCTATAACATACGCATTCCCCTAAAGCAACGAAGACAACCTGTTGCAGTAACAAGCTTCAAGTAATTTTTGCTGCGGAGTATATAGCAAATACTCCATCGCGGCGCGTTTTACATTCTGTAGGTCCGCGCCGGTTCCTGCAGCCGTGCTCAAGCCACAGTCATCTCATTGTTTACTGCGCACACGGTAAATCCAAGTGCTTTTTCGGGGCACTACCGGCAGCGTTAAATCACTCTGCAGAACAAAGGTGTGTCAGTTTCGTGTGTTGAAAAAGCTTATCGGCAAAACATAAGCGCAAGAAACATGGTTTCGTAACTGGTTTATTTTAGTTCGATATTATACGGGAATGTTGAATAGCAAACTTGTGCAATATGCTTATTATTTCTTTGTTTTCTTTCACAAATTCAAATACACAAGACGTTTTTAACTAAACAGAAAATATTAAACGTATTGTACATTGTAGGTACTATTGAAATTTAGCTCTCGAATTGAATGGAAAGCAATATACATTTTTTTTTACACATTTTGATTATTTACAATGGATTTGCTCTAAATCGCGGATTTGTCACGTTGCATGTTACACTTTTAAAATATTGCGTACACTTTTTTATGCCATTTGCACCAAAACAAATCTGATAACATTGAAGTACTAAATGCATTATTTTTTATATTCCATATAACCATATACATATGGCGTTAACAAGATATGATATAAAAGTTATTTCAATTTTAAAAAAATGTCATATTTTGCATTTTAAAACGAATGTTTTTTTATCTACAAATATTATTAAAAGTCGTAAAATAAACATTATTACATTTAAAAATTTTACATTTTAAAATCGTCTACTTTGTAGACGAATTTTTGAAGTGACTCGTATAGCATACTTTATGTTAATTATTGTTAATTATTTTTATTATCATACATATACATATGTACATGTAAGTAATTTTTGATTAACCTGTTAGCTTTAACTGTTACTAAAAAATAGTTTTTAAAGAATAGACACAACATAGTAAAAATATTATGTTCATCAAATTAATGTAATTAAATGCGCGGTAAAGATAGCATTGAGTGAACGAAAAATACAGCATTTAATATATCCAATGCTTATTTAATTGTAGAGTAACTTACAAGACAATTTTTGCTTAACAAGCTTCGCAATTAGCCTGCGAGATTATTTTCAGAAGAACAGTGAGCGCAGAAACGTCGAACACTTGAACAGATACGAAGAAAAGTTCGGGGAAACGAGAGTACATATTATGGCGAGTGAGGTTGAGAAGTTTTCGTGCCGTATTTGCGCCATGTAATATAGAAGACAATAGCTTTGAATACCGTCTCGGAAGTTCTTGCCTTAAGATCTTTCGGAATAATTTTTAACCATAAAAAGATTGTGATCAAACGTAAAGAGCACTTCAAAAATAATTTTCTCTTTAAGATCTGCATATCTAACGAGAATAAGTGATAAAAAAAATGTTTTTGAGAGCAAACGATTTATTTTAGACTAATTGAGAGATACTTTTGTTAACTTAAAATTCTCAAAAAGAACAAGTAAAAATATTTTAATATTTAATATATTTATATAATGTTGTATTAATATCTACTAAATTAATATTACATGTTATATATTGTATTAAATGTTATATAACGTGATACATATGATATAATCGTGTTTTGAGTAGTATCGCAGTAGTAAAACCATTTATAAGTGGACAAGTAGTATAGATCGACAATTTGAATAGCAGATTATTCGTAGATGTAACAAACTAATAAATAGATTAGTTCTTGAAAAGACTCATTAGAAAAGTCGAAACGTTAAATAAGTTTTATCTATAAAACAAATATTGTATTATTTATTAGTATGTGTATTTATGATCATGTAAATTCTCATATTACTTCACTAGTTTTGCAGTGTAATAATATAAAGTAATATATAATATGAACATTTAATTAATTTTTATTGCATGAAAAGGATAGATTGCATGAAAAATAATAAATGTGAAAATTAAGGGATAAATTTATATATGCTGTTTTAATACATAAAACTTCAGGCGACAGATTATATATAACGCAAGTTATTTCGCACATCGTTTTTCGCACTGATAGTTCTGTAAAGTACAGCTTAAGTATAACGCGTAATTTTCTGGCTGCGAAATGATGAGTGCAGGAAACTATAAGCGAGAAACCCCTGTGTTCCGCGAAACGTTCATTTTACAAAACTTTTATTTTAATTTTTTTTTTGTTAAGAATACCGTGTCGCATACAACGACGAAATAAAAGCAAGCAGTCATTTAGAAAGTATGCGGTTGCACTTCGCAGTTCACCAACGGACACATAGGAAATATGACGATAATGGCAACGCTTTAGACAAAAGTTTATTCTTGCCGCAGTTTTTATTATGTGCAGTAACATATGCGTGTCCGTTGCAACTGCTCACGCAACTTTGCTACTATTACGTTATAATACTTTTATTATTTTATATAAATCCATCGTGTGTAACACACATTGAATATGCAAACTGCAGAATTTCAAAATTCTGTAACTTTATTTTAATTACAATGACATTTTCAGGCAAGCGAATGTTTTCTCATTATTCTCTAACAATACGATGCCATCTATAAATTAATAACTTTGACGTCAAATTAAATTCTGCTTATAGCACATGTATAGTGAAATGTAGATACGCGTATATTCGACGATTTTACGATACATTTTTATCGAAACAGAGAGAAAGAGGGACAAAGAGAGAAGAACCCATTATCTCCGAATGAAGTTCTATTCGTGAATCCATTAAAATGTATATTCGCGTTCCGCGTATTTACATCCGTCACAACTTCGCCCGAAAACGAAACGCTGGGATGACGCGTTGTACGTGGCTAACGCGGTTGTCCTCTGTAATACATCAACGGGACGATTACATATTACAGGTGTCGCGTTACGTGCCAAAGCCAGCCGACACCTCACGCGTCGCCCGCAAATCTATCCGGCGACAACACGTGCCACTTATTGCACCGATGTACACGCACAATAAGCTGCGTATACGAACGTGCTTAATCTGTCTAATCAATTTTTGCCCCCGTTCATCCGACCGATGATCAATGTAATGAGGAGTAAACGAGGTAGCTTCATGTTTCGCATCGCGATGAGATTTGCAACGCGCATAATGAGCACTCAGATCGCAACCGGATAGTGTTTATGTATACCTGAATGCGATTGACGAATATAAGCATATTTGTAGAAAACCGATTTCTCGATCTGCGTTTATATACGCAATCTAAAAGTATAATTTATTTTAAAACTTCAAAAATTGTTGCAGTGATTTTTTCGTATGTATTGGTTGAGATACATTATTACATTAACTAGTGAATAATGCAATTATTTATCACACGTTTGCTTAATAATTCGTAGCGTGTAATTGTACCTGTCCATCTATTTTTATGACTTGTTTTACGTTTTTTTTTTTAATTTATGCCACTCCTCCTGCAGAAGTCATTATTACAAGCTACGCACGATTCACCCATCTCAGGATGTAATAGACTATCCTTATCAGCTCCTTGGCTTTGTCGGTCACCCTCGACACGTATTCCTCCTCCGCGGTATTCGCGTCCACACCGCACCGAAGTAGAGTGTTCGAAAAAGGGCCGGACGTACCTTGAAAAGAATTCCATTCGTCGGCGCTACACGGGGCCGCTCCGGGTACCGACGTGCCCTGTCGGAAAGAGAAGGGCACGTACTCGCTCGCGTTTACCTCTTTTCTCGCCCCCGCCCCATGCACACGAGCATACGTGGAAACTGGAGATTCCATCGATGTCAGGAAAAGTAGGTCGATCGAAGTCCCGGCCTTTTGCTGAAAAAGCGAGGAACCGGCTCCATTGTCGCTTCGAGTAGTCCGCCGTCGAGGGAATTACCTCTCTCCCCTTTCAACCCTCTTTCCACTACTCTTCCGCGCCATGGCGGCGCTTCCTCTTTTTTGCCAATTAAAGCCCCAGACTGGACATTTCTCTCTCTCTCTCTCTCTCTCTCTCTCTCTCTCTCTCTCTCTCTCTCTCTCTCTCTCTCTCTCTCTCTCTCTCTCTCTCTCTCTCTCTCTTTCTCCCTCTCTCTTTCTCTCTCGCGCGCTCTCTTGCTCTTTCTTCCTCTCTCCTTCTTTCTCTTGCATGAGCTCCACGGAGTATCCCACGGCAATAAGGAAGTTCCGCGAGCTCTCTCGCGTATACCATGGATTCGCTCTTCCGGGCGAAATTTCACGGGCCATTGACGCCCCGGTCTTTGATATGTCCGTTGGATAGCGCTGGCCACTTCTATACGTGGATACGAGCCTCGAGAGAGCTCCGGCAAGGGTATGGCGTGGCGATTTTTGCTTTGCATGTAACGCGGCCATAATAGCGCGATACGGACAATATTCCACGTAGGAAAATCTTAGGGCTGGCGCGAACCGACGTAATCTTAATGCGCCGTGGATAATGTGGAAGATTGTATTAAAAAGAGTAAGCCATCTTCACGTTTTAAAGTCGCTTTTTATGATACCACGGTATCGCGATAGCATTAGCTTTTATTACAGCCAGGGATACTTAATTTAGGTTAGCTTAACTTTCGGATGCTATATAATCGTAGCTTAAAGAATTAGGACTTTACACCAACTTTGGGGTTTTAAGTGTTATGACTGGATACACAGATGAGAGCAATGCAAACTTTATCATTAATTGTTTTAAAGCAAAGGATTGTTTGTTAAAATAATAATAACACATCTTGTTAGAGTTGAGATTAGATGTATTTATTAGCTGTATATGGGACAGTGTAAATGGAAAATATATCTACAGCTGTAAAAGAACATGATTTATCATAGTAATTTAAAAAGCACAAAAGTACAATGTTGAAAATATAAGCGATATTGAATGAAAAATATTAAAATATGTTGTTGAAAGTAGGCCAATTGATGTTTATACTGGTAAAATTGCATGTAGAAAAAACATGTACATACGTTGAAGGAAGTAAGAGAGTGATTTATATTTGTTTTATTATATTATAGTTGAATATACAGAGTTTCAAAACTGAAACTTATAGAATTTTAAATCCAATGTATTTTAATATAGTTCTGGTCGTAACAAGACTATATTAGTACTAACAATAACTTGTTAGTTAAAGCTCGGCGCAGCTAGGTTGTATATGCGCGTAGAGAGAAAACGAAAAATATATATGAATCCAGAGAAACGCGATATTTTTGTCAGAGGAGCGAAAATATGAGCTAGAAAAAAAATGAAACTAGATGTAGGTCAGCCAATGTTTATGGTAGCACGGAGTAAAGACAAAACGGGCTGATACAGCGGATTGGTAAGATTAGCTGATGTCGTTACGTGGGTTTTGGCGCGCACTGGCGATCTTGGTGAAACTATAGCGCGTCAAACAATATGTGTGCACGGCCTCGCATCGCACGTAATTTCGCCTTAAATCGCGCGGTGGTAACCATCGGTAGCCTCGGTTCGCCGGCGGAAGAAGTTCGAAAGCCAGCCACGGCAACCACCGTAAATCGCCAACTCAATAAAGCAGGGCATAACACTTTATCTCGGAGCATAAGTGCACCCGCCGACTTCCGTGCGTGGGTAAGAAACATGGTCGCGGTATGAAAAGATGTTTCCCGGCGCGGTATCGCCTGGGTTATGGTCAAACTTGTTCTTCCGCAACAAAACCGCGATACATCAACGAGTTACCTGCACGGGGTTTCGCCGCACTCGACCGCGGGTGGATTCACCGGACGTACATCCGGAATTTTTATCGTCAATTCTGCCGCGATGAAACCGCGTTTAATAACACGCGTTTAATTGCAAGTTTACGACGGCAGGAGAGATAAGGAAATGAAGCTTTTTAAGTTCTTAAGGAAAAGGAGCTCCATTATCGTTTTGAGGAAGACAATAGCCTTATGATTTCGTTATGAAATTGTTCCGCCAAATATGAATGTTTTGCCGATAATGGTTGCACCAAGTTTACGCTTTATGAGCTGTTCTCGCAAGATTAACACTTTTTTAACTGAGAAATATCGTAACTTGTTATCCGTAATTCTTTATTAGTATCGATCGATGTATATATGTGTGATAAAGCTTTTGTTTCGTAGAAAATATTTAAGACTCGGCAAAAGGCTCTTTTAGATTTGTCCCCGTTTATTGGTTATTCACGATTAGACCTCGGTGCAGGAGGATCGGCGCAAGACCAAATGCCGGCAATCCGTAAGCTCGCAAACTGCATGCGTCCGTCGGCCGCAAGAAACTTCCCAGCGCGACGCGATCTCTGCATCTCGCAGGGGGGTTGGGCGAGAAACGCAAAAACGTGCTATCGGCAGCTGCAAGCCATTCCGCTTCATTGAAATTCGCGAGTGCAACATTACGTCGTAACGAGACGAGTAGACAACGTCTGTTTCACCCCGAGGGAACGCCCTTCCGTGAGAAGGCGATCGTGCCTCCTGCGGAGTTTCAATCGCGGAACTCACGATTCGTTGCAATCTCCGACAAAATAGAAAGTTTTTCCTTTTTTTCTCTTTTTTTTTGTTACCGCGAGAAATAAGCACGGTTGCTCCCTAATAAGGTACACTTCATATATACCGTCACGCGACACATAGTTGCATTTTGCGCGACGGCAGCGGCGCGAGCGGCGCGGTGGTGGCCGCTTTATTAAAAGCCGGTTTTGTGGTTTCAGATGAGTTCAGGAGTAAGGTGGCTTGCGAGAACGAAGTCATCAATCTCGTTTGTCATCCCGGTCAGAGGGTGGCGATTTTCAGCGCGTCCTTCGGCAGAACGCAATACGAGTCTCTGCAATGTCCGCAGCCGCTGGGCGTGCAAGAAGAAAGTAAGTGCTGCCATCAATTAATGACATCTTACGTCTCTCCTTTAATCGTAATTTACGACTTGTTGTAACTTATTTTTTTAACTCTGCCTTTTTTCATCGAGATTCCGCGACACGCCTGTTCGACATCGCATTACTCGTTATTATTATAAAGCAGTAAGTAATGCGAACATAAACTCGTGTGCTTCAACGCATTATGAACTCTCGCGTGCTCTTCACGTTTCGATATCATCTTGATTCTGTGTCGCATTGTTCCGAGTATGTCACTCGTAAAAAATATTAACGCAACGACACTCTCCGAGATTATAACTCACGTTATGCAGGCGTATCATAAATCCTGCGTGTCACTAAAGTAATGATATCCATCATCATATATTGTGTATAAATACCAAACCGAAATTCTGCAAGTCGGGCGACAAATTGTGTGATTTTCGAGACGCTTCAATTTCTAGTAATATAACGGGGGTTCGATCGATAATCTCGGTCGTTCATTTCTTCTATTTGCCGATGAGTTTTTCTGCACAGAGAAGCCCTCGAGTCGATGTTTGTCCTAGTTTATTGTCATACTTGGCGACGAGATTGCGACTCTTTCTTTCGTGGCTGCCGAAGTTTCGGATGAGGTTCGCGCGATGTGGGAAGAGAAAATTAAAGTGAGTTCTCCCGCAGGGTATTCCTGAAAAAAGAAAGGAAGTTGAGTGTTTCCGTTTCCCAAGTGGAGCGGGATAATTCAATGACCGACAGATGCATTTGAGCGCCAAATGTGACGTTTGATATCGGGAAAGCTTGTTATTCGCGTTCGCGCGCCGGGGAGAGCCGCACGTCTCTCACTTTTAATTCAGGAAGAGCGAGGAGCTTACTTGCCTCTCGTTCTTAAGACGCAGTTTTATTTAACTTTTCAAAGTAAATTCTTTTAACTCGCGAATGAATGCTCCAGTCGACCGCTCGCGTTCCCACGACGACTTTTTGTCCCGTCCAATCAATCGATTCCTACGAAAGCGCACGAAGAGAACGCTGAAACGAGGAAACGTAAACGAGAATGGCTCACTGCGAAGACCGTACTACTGATACTTTAACGATACCATTTAATTCTGAAACATTGAAACGTTTATTTTTCACGTACACATTAAAGGATGTTCTTATTTATCTGACTGGTCTTCTCTTTTAGTTTCAACATTGTATCGTGTCTCGAGTCTTTAATAATAATTCCAGTAGATTACTTTAATCATTTGAGACAATAATCCACGCATATACATGATGGAACTATTCTTATAACCTTACTAGCTACAGCTAACTAACTTTAGAGATAAAACTAGAAAGAGAGAAGGGAAGAATCAATTACTCTCAGTTAAGTTAAGTTATAAAAAAAGATTTTATTTTTTATTTGCCTTTTTACTCTTCTTAAAAGAAAATATTATTTCTGTTCCCTTTATGGGCAAAGGAAATTCTGGTTTTACAGTTGTATGAATAGCTCGGCTCTGTTCACGATGATCCAATAAATCTCTCCATTCCACACAATTCCTTGGTCCACTTATCCGGTCATCATCCGCCAACTCGTAGAGCTACCCTTTAACGCGAAGGATCGAAAGGTTGCTTGCAGCTTGAGTGCGACAATAAGGAACAAAATCTACCGAAATGGTGCCGCGTTATAATAGTGCTTTTTCGTGCTTCCTCGTCATGAATGGCTCGCGGTCGCCTTGATATCCCTTTACGAGACGCGCTGCGTCGTCACGTCTCAGGTCAACTTGAGTGATACGTACATTTTCTCGCACAAAAGCGTATCGGAAACTCCAAAGACTTCCTGCTCTTCCTTGGATTCCGTCTTCCGTCTTTTCTGTCATTCTGCATGAAATCGGATCGATATATATTCTCATTCTTTCTCCGATGCAACTGTGTATTGTCTAAGAATTTTTCCAAGTCTTAGTCAATAACGAAAACAACGTGTCACGCGGTGTCTTTTCAAATCTTTTGTAAATCATAAATGGTGTAAACAGAATCTTACATGTTTTGTAAATGTTGAACGCAAGTTCGCGAATTAAGAGATCCTTCTACTTGTCTTAGACTGGAGAGTTAATTTTATGTAGCAAATGCGTTTTGCATAATGTTTACGTAATCTTCACGTGACTTTTAATCTAACCAAGCAAAAGTGGATTTATATACGTGTAACTCTTGAAAACTCTATCTTTGTAAATTTTTGTTAAAATGAGCTAGTCATTATCGTTTTACCTTTGTGAAATTGTTATTACGAAATATACAAACTTTGTTACTTCCTGCGTAATTATCGCGTTAAATGTTCTATATGGAACATCACGAACACGAATTTCTATTAGTTTTCTTATATACTGTATATTATTATTGTTATCGTTATACTGTTACAGCTTGCATGATGGACTTTGCAACGGAAACCGTAATGCAATTATGCCACGGTAAACGACGATGCTCGGTGGTGGCTAACAGCACAACGTTTGGTAGACCAGACCCTTGCAGCCCAGACAGCAAAACGTATCTCAAAGTCGTGTACACCTGCGGTGAGCGAAAGAAATTCTCTTGCTTCAATTTTGCTGTTATGAAATGATCAAATACAGTTTGTCTTGTAATATATAGCTAATGATTTATTTTCAGAGTTAAAATATATTTTAAAAAATTAATCACATATTTATCTTTTACGAATAATATAAACGCTATAAATATCTGTCTATTAGAAATCTTGGTGTTAGAATAAGGAACAATAGCTTTTGCTAATTTTAAATACGATTATAATTGATTACTAACAAAGAGACATTCTGTGTTTTCTACCGTTCGCAACTCAGCTCGCAAATAAGATAGACAAGTTGATGATTGAGTTGCAAAATATTATGAAAAAAATAGCGGTAATGGGTACAGCATATAGTCGTACAGAGAGAAAAGTAATTACATATTTAAACGAGAAAATTGTACGAGCGTTTTTCCGAGGAATTGTAGCCGGCGGCGATTCACCGTTGCAATCCTTGAAAAGTAGCGAGAAAAACTGATATTACGAACCGTGCAATAACGTGTAGGGGGGGATCTATCCGGAGCTTGCTGCACAATGGCGTATAATGAGCACAGGAACGCTCTTCCTCTGAGGAGAAGTTATTTTATTGCAAGGTTCGAAGTGACTCGGCGCGGCAGCAACGAGTCAGCGACAGCTTTAAACAAAATGACGTCGTCGCAAGGTCTTTCCTTCAACCCGGGACGGGACTCGTACTGAATTTCGTCCTCGACATTTTTAATGGGCACTCTCCTCAGGAACGGTACGTCACGAAGAATGGCGAAAGAAACTGTTGTGAAAACTGTCGACGAAAACTAACGAGCGGCATCAGCCGGAACGTATTTCGAGCGATATTCCATGACGTCGCAGGTCGCTATCCCCCTGAGAAAACTAGAATTTTCCACGGCCATCATCGTGATACAGGTTGCAATTTCAGTCCGCGTGTTTACTTGTTTACTTATGTTCGAGCGTATCCGCAATAATAATTTTGCGCGAGCATCGATTAACGGCTACGTCGGTTATCGTCGATCGGGTTGCCACATTTTTTTTTTAACTAATAAAGAATTCGCCGCAATTTAATCAAAAAATAAAAAATAAACATGTAGAACGAGTTGTGCGGAACGTAAATGCGCACAGTCGCAATATTTGCATCGTCGTTGAATTTTCGTGCGCGAGTACACACGCTCGTGTACAAACGCTTTTCGCGGAAATCTTCGAATCTTTTCAGCGAAGCCGCGACGCCGCAATAACATTCTTCGCGAAAAGTTGCACGCGAATTGGGAGACGTTAACAGGGGAAGTTTTATACCACTACTTGCTAGATGCTTATGTCGTCCCTCGTGAGAGCGGCGCACGGTCGTCACAGTGTTACTCCATGCCCCAATTTGTTTTTTACTTTTACGAGCGAAATTACATACTTCGCGTACACGTACATTTTGTCAGTAAATAGCACAGTGTGCTCTTATAACTGGGTATTACTTTGTTGCGGAATACCTCGTTTACATTAATCGTAACCATTTTTTACCTTCTTAACAAAGGAAGGAAAGTGTAGAAAAGACGGTGCTGTGTTATAAAAAATACGCTGTAATTTTTCTTGAAACATGTAAAATTTATTCCTACCGTGGAAACTGGCTCGTGAATATTCTTCCCTATAAAACTTATTTTTAAGAAGAATAGAAGCTGAATGAGGAGAAGAAGAATTGAGAAATAATTTAAGTATCGAGATAACATTACGTATGCGGTATGAATAACATCATTTTCTAACTTAATATTTTTATTTAAAGTACCCATATTTAAGATATTTCCTTTTGATCTCGCTTCGATCACTCGGCACTTCGGAGTTAACGCGATACTCATAAATTTCGGATACATCAGTGCAGTTGTGAAATGCATTCTCCTTCATATTTTATTAATATGATACGGATTAAAATTTATTGATTGGAAAGATTCGAGCTGAATTTTTCGAGTTGAAATTAAAGTCGCGATTAAAATGGTAAGTGCCTCTTGGCACTGGAAGGATAGGGAGTCGCGTTGGCCCTTTCGTGGCTCGTCGCACGTCAAATTACCGGCCGTAAACGACCGTGCACGGATTATGATTCGTGCGACGTAGCCGAGAGAACGCATTTGTATGTGCCTGTGAATGCCCGCCGATGCGAGCTCATTAGTCAATGTCACTTCGGTTCCTGTTACCGACCGGCAACGTTTGCGAGAGAGAAAAAAAAAGGGAATCGTCGCTCGGTATTCTAATTTGGCGGCGAGTCATGCACAGTTCTTCGTGGCACGCGGCTCTCCCGGTGACCGCGGGCAAAATATGCGCATTTGTTGATACGTGAAAAAATTCGTGAAGTAATGAACGTCCGTCGATCGGAGTCGGTCGCATCTCTTCGCGATCGAACGTTTTAAAATATCGTAAAACCACATTTTACAACGATTTTTATAACAATGTTGTTGTACAATTGACTGCGCAAACGTCTGTAGAATGCTAACTTAGCGATGTGAAGGTTTTATGGTCGATTTATTAAGTTTTTCATTTTTCCACCCTTAAAAGAGCGATGCGTTCATACTTTTTTTTCAAATTGAGATTGCTTTTCCGTGTACTTAATGCCCGACTTAATATAAAAAAATTATACCGGATTTCGAAATAAGTTTCTTACTTATTCGTTGAACCACGTTTAAAGTAATTCGAGGTATTCTAAGGCAATATCAAATCTTCCTTCTTACTCATGCATATATGCGCACACGTTGCCAAGAGAACATGCTCGAGGAATAATAAAATGGCATGATAAGAAAGTAAGGCTTGTTGTGAATCGAATTTTTTCGCGGCGTAGATTGCTGATTCAAAAAATTGAATTGTACAAAAATTACGTCGAAATTATTTTATTCATTGCAATACTTTCGATAAAATTGATACTAAATACATATAGATGAAAGCATAATTATGAAATATTGATTATATTTTATAAATCATATCCCCATTATGTTCGGATATTTTGTATGCATTTTGAACTTTACTTTAATGAGATGTAGATTCAAATTACAGAGTATTGCGTGTCGAAAATATTCATATTTGAATCAAAAAAATTACATTATAATATTTTTTATTTATGTGTTGCAATAATATTATTTGTAATTTTTTACTTACATTTTCGAAGATTAGCAAGACAATAAACTATGATGTAAATGCGATCATTTAATAAGATTTTTGCGATTAAAAGATGAAAACGCATGAAAAACCGTGGATATTTTATTGACAATATAAACTTAATATGTAGCGAACGACAATACCGGAAACATTCTTTCCGTTGAGCTTGCATTCGATTGGATGACGATATTCAGAATGGAATCAAACGTACTTCCCATACTATTCATGCTATTTCTGTAAAGCGCGTGCTTTCCATACTATTCATACTATTTCTCTAAAGCACGTTGTTCGTTGTCTTCTTTGCTAAGTTCTCCCGAGGTATTTACTTGGAACAATTATCGAGCGATTTCAAAGTGTAATTGGATCCGCATGAATTATCAATGTACATCAAAGTCCCACCTCCTCCTCTTTGATCCGACACGAGCGTGGATCGTCAATCGCGCTGGAGTTGGAAGTAAAGCTCTGCAAATCCACGTTCCACGAGATAGATGTAATCGAGTCCCTATCGATTATTGCAGCATTGGAAATATGCTAATCAGGTTAGATATGATCAGGATATATTTATTATCAATAATATAACAAAATTGGCGAAGTACACAAGAATACGAGTTATCCATTATGATTCTGACTCGTTAAATTGGATGTTTGCCTAAACTTTACATGCAGGTTTTAGTAATACGATTAAAAATAATCGTTCGTAAAATATTTTATTTTTTGACGAAGAAGTAAAAAACTCATCTTTTAGATATAATTCAATTCTATTCTGTACTTTTTCTTTTTCTTTTTTTTTTCTTAAATTGAAACAGTAAAAATAATAAAAAGACGCTTCTTAAGAATTACTCGGACATTATAAGGATATAAAGTCAGTGATAAAATGCTCTTTCCATAATACGTGTATAAAATTTTTAATCGTCACAAATTAGTCTCCGCACGCTAAACATATATTTTTCCGCGAGGTAATATCCGCGAAGTAAAAAATCTCTCTTTCAAGCGGAACTTATTTACAGCAGAAGCTATTAAAGAACTATGCTGGTAGGAATAAGAGAAGGGTAAACTTCAGGGAAAAAAATATTCAAAGCATGTGTTTTTTTCTGGTGGTATGCGAACTTTCATAATTTATAAGAGGCAAAACACGGTACCATCTACAAAGCCGGATAAAGTAACTCCTGATTCCATTCATCAACTCTATTTATAAACGGTGGTTTATTAACCGTAAAAGTTTATTCCATCACTGTCGTTTGCACTTAACTCAACGTTGTTTCGATTTGTGTAATTAGATTCGCGTGGCTAAAAGTTTCAGGATTTTTCATGAAAGATACCAAAGACAGATTTACCTTGTTAACTATCACTTATATATATAGAAAACAATTTAACCCAACAATAAATATTCCATAAAGTAATTTCCTGTTTCTAAAATTACATTGCAAATATTGTATTATTTTCTAATGAAATTAATTTTTCAATTGTAATTATTTTCTGATAAAATTAATTTTTTGTATTTGTGTTAATTCTAATGCTCTTCTCTATTCGATTCGACAGTAACGACGTTCAATAATTCCAACAAAGTTTAGGTACTAATCGTTAAATATTACATAGCTAAACTTTTCCAGATAACGTTGCTTGATTAATCATAAATCATGATAATGGTTATTAGCTGGTGTTACGTACAACGAGAATGAGCAACTTGAGAATTCTCCTCTGTTATATATTACGTTTGTTACATTAATTATTATCCACGTCTCTTCAACGATAGAAGCTAAATTCGTTGGATTTCACCATCCATTTCCCTGGTACAAACTGAATCACCCGTTGATTTCACACATGGGATCTCGTTGACAAAGTGAATGTACATACGTAGCCTACATCCAAAGCCAAATCAGTCGACGCTTAACGATGTATGAATGCATTGCTTAATTCCACGGATATATACGAATACATCGGTTGATATCAGTCAATCGAAAAAAATAGATTAAGCTCATGGTTTATTTTCGTCTCGTCGCGCGCGCGCGGTCGCGGTTAATTATTACTTGTTTTTCGCAAGAGAATTGCCAATTCTCGCCGATAGTGCCCGACTGATTTTGCCGTTTTATATACATGCGTCGTCCGTCGGACGTATAAAATCATTTATGGAAATATCTTTTAATCACATTTCACAAGATTGTTCAATTCAGTTTAATACATTTAAATAATTTTCTAGGAGACGTTAATTGAACAATTTCGTTGAAAATCATCTTCAAAACTTTGATTGAATTCACTTTTTGCATTTGCAATACTTTCAAACTTTTTTTTAGTTTTTAAGTTGCTAAACTTTTCTTATTACAATCTCTTCTTTTTTTTTTTGGCCTTTTATAGAGATATTTTCGTGACCTAAGATTTTTCGAAATAGAATTCAATAGAATGATTGAAATTGGCGGCCAGCCGCTTTTACATAATAGCCGTTCGATTTACAATAATAGGGGGCCATTGATACGCTCCGTGCTGCTTAACGAAGCGTCGATGCATCACGGCAATTCGTCTCAATTGAATTTTGACACGTGGCTGAAGAGTCATGTCAATCAACGATAGAAAATCAAGCTCTCGCGTAGCCACGAAGCTAATTAGGGATCGAAGTGCCAACTCGATGGCGCATACGGCTATATAGCTACTTTACATCACAGGGTTCATCGCGAGGTAATGACCCCTCGAATTTCAGCCATTAATCCGACCTACGCTGCTAATGAAAAATATCCTTCATGGGACGAATAATCAATTCAATCCGCGTGGAACGAAGTCATTATTCGATATTGACTAATAATTTACATTTAAACGGTATATTTCAAAGCACGGCGTTGTTCCAGTTTATTAATTCTTTGTTAACTCTTGAGCCCCGCTATCTTTATTTATCAACAAGAATGCGATCGTTTGATATTTATCGCATTGTTGTAGCTGCAATATATTTTCATTAGAAATGCGGCGAGCTAACATATCACAATTTATTTTGGTTACAGAGACGTATTTTAATTAATAAATAGCAAATGCGCGAGATTGTTTGCATTAACGATGGATGATGTTTCAGAAATATGTGCTATATTTCTAAAACTTTACTGTCGCAAAATATTTGCGAGAGCAAAGGGATCTGTGTTATTGATTATATTTGTTTTAAAGAAAAAATAAATGTTGACAAGTGCCACTAGTTACTCTATCATATGTGCGCTCGAAAATTAAAGAGGAAAAAATCATACCGATTTTTTAACATTTAGGTATTCTCCAATATTGACGGCGATACGTTTTACGATATGAAATACAGGAGATGTCTCTCGAAGATAACCAAATACTTTTTGCACACAATTAACGCAGATTATAAAATTGCACGTAAGAAGGTAGAAAATGCGAATTTTGAATTTAAGTTAAACTTTTCTACTCTCTCTTTTGCCATAAGTACTTGATTGAATAGAATTATAAATTGCAACTAATAAATTAAATAACTCTCTTGATATGTCTCATTATTAATACATTACAATATTTGTTGCATATGTCTCATTAATGCTAATTTTGTGTGCATTTTGATGCTTGTAATTATTAAATTACTTTCGACAAAACTTTAAAATATATATAATTATAATTGGTTATTATTGGTATTAATTGCTTATATTTACATAATTTTATACACAAAAAAATAAATGTATCCGCGAACTAAAAATCACAAAAATTTTGCTTTTATAAAATTTAGAGCGCGAGGTAAGAACATATTATGCCGCAAAATTGTCTTTTAGACATGTTAACGTGCGTGTGATACGTTCAAGGTCCTTTGCCGGAAATCTCTCTCGATTTCCATTTTAAAGAGCGAATTACTACGTGGACTACGTGGTGATGCTTCATGGAAGATTAATGAACTAATCCTTCAGAGCCGACTCTTTCCCATTCCGATTTTCAACCTTGGACGTTTTCTAAAAAAAAACTAGTTGCACACATCGGCCATCGGTACGGTTAATTGATGAGTTGCAAAATAAAAGCATCGCGTAATACGGATGCGAGTAAATTTTATTGAACGCCGCACCCGAGTTTCTTCGTTTTCTTGTTTCACTGTAATTTGCTTCGTACCGACACTGCCAGATATAATTCTCAGCTTTGAGTGGCAGTTGCCGATTCTCTTTAGTTTCCACGACAGTTGCATTCATAATAATTCCCGATCTATCTGCAGAATGCTACGTAGCCGAAAGCGCTTTTAACCATTTATTGTACGTCCGTAACATTATGCGTGAGTTGTGTGCTGTTTCTAGGTTCAGACGAGTATAATTCGTCTTCCCACGTGGACGTGCGCTAATTTGCGCGCGGTGTACCGTCGACACTTGAATTATTCGATTTACGTTTAACAATTCAGGCCGACGCCGATCAATCGCTATCGTTTTCGACGTTCAGTGACGGTGTCGCACGATTCGGACATCCATATTAATAAATGCCTTAATCTATATGCATTCAGTTATTCGCGAGAAGCATGTGTAAATGGCGGTATTACGTTTCAGAGATATTAGAATTTGAGATATATTCGTATTTTACTCTTTGTAAGATTTACGAAATAAATCACCGAATTTAAACCAGTTATAATAAAGAGATTGGACACAATTATAGTCTCCAAATTGCTTCATGCAGTGCTAATTTATAAATGTAATAATTAATTAATAAAAATTAATAAGCTACGTTATAATTATTAAAGCAAACAGATAAACATATTTATGTATTCTTTAAACATGAAAGATAAGTAAATACATAACTAACCAGATTTGAGATTAATAAAAACATATTATTACATTTATGGCGAATAATTTAAACAATATCAATTTTTTGAGTTTACATATTTATGAGAATTGGAAATAATGAATAGATTAACAGATAAGATAAATAAATGGCGAATAGATAGATTGATTTCGAAGTTTAAACATAACATTTCTGTCGTGCATTTTTATTTAGGTCATTGTATATATTTCTGTTGACAATATTTTAATTTTTCGATATTAATTTACTCTTCAATCCTTCGGACCTTTTTATTGCGTTTGTGAAATCGTACAAAATTCATTTCGTCATCGAGGGAGAGAAAGCCGAGCGTTGAATATTTTAGTATTGGGAAACGCCGTGCAAGCAGCCTCGTTGATTATGATTGCATATTTTAGATCGTAAACTCGTTAAAACTTGTCAACCCCCCCGACGACGACGCGGCACCGGGCAGCGTTTGCCGATGTCTTTCGGAATTGAAGACATCGAGAATCGTCCAAGACTCGAACGCTTTATTCCCATCGTACCTTATCCAGCGTTCCCGGATTTGTCCGAGATCGTACGCTATTCTATTGCAATTTCTCTCATGTCTGGAACTTGTCGCCTTGGCAATCTTCAACAAGTGTCCGCATGATCAGTTTTCTTCGCATAGTAGCTATCATGAAAAATTCTATTACACTATAGGATATATACACATTTCTTGAAGAATTCTATTACACTACAGGAATTCTCTAAGTATCAATACAGCGCGATGTATTCACGATTCTCTACGTAATTTGCTACGGTACGTAGCATTGCGAAAGAATCTTGAGAAAAAATGAAAAAAAAAAATTATTCTTGAGAAACAAAAAGCTTTTACAATTTTTATCATCATTGTGCTCTTCTATTTCTAGCGAATATTTCTTGAAGACATACCTAACGGAATAATATTCTCGCTGTTTGCGCCTATAAGGCAAGTTTCTAAGTAATTGAATTGTTATAACTGTTATGGAGTTTTTTGATTCGATCTCTTCTCTCTCATCTCCCTTGATTTCACTAAATATCGCTATAGGCGCATTATTGCAATTGCAACGGCGTTTACAGATCATCGCGAAATCGTCAAGTTCTCAACAAGTGGTCGAGTCTTGGCGAGATGTCTATCAACTTCAGATGCCAGATATTACGCATAACGCCAAACTGGACGTTTAGCAACTAGCTGCCAGTTGCAACCTCTACCAGGTGTACGTTTATGTACAATTCGAATAATTGAATCCACGAACTATGAACGCAATATAGTCGTTTCCAACCATTTTTGTCGTAAAATAGTCCGATCGATATCATGTATTTTTTTTTTTTTTTTTCACAAATACATATTTGCTTTTTAGTTTGAAAATCATTGCATTTTGAAGGCACACATTGTTGAGCACGAACGCGGACAGTGAAGATACACACGTTATATTTCTGATTTCTACATTCTCTTCTCTGATTCTACACATCGTCCGCGTCAATTTGTTTTGCTCAATCTTTACCGGTATACTCGCGACGTTAAAGAAAGATTTATATGTATATACCTATCTCTCGGTGTTTGTGCTTTCCCTTCGTGATACCAATATTTTTCTTCATTTTTTTTTGTCACGTTTTATTCCATATAAAATATAGAAATCGCTGTTTTTTGTTTTAAGGTGACAGGAATATAAATCATTCATAAACTTACATGGAACAATTCATGTTACCCTGTTGCGAACGAATTTATTGCTTAAAGTGATTCATTCTTTTATTTATTTATTGTGCAATTATACATAAACATAACAGTGATTAAGTATGCGGATTAAGTATTTTCTTCATGGATATTTGTTATTTTGGAAAAGAAAGAAATAATATTTGCTCGCTCGAGAGAGAAAGAAATAGAAGAAAAGTATCTCGTTTATTCCGGTTTGCGAGAAAGCAATACTTAATTATCGAGAGTACGCCATTTATTAGAGAATAAGTATTTTTTTTCTTTCGTTGAGGTCTGAGGTAAGTGAGAAAGGAGATATACTACGCTAATTTGTTGCTTACGCAGGAAACAACTCGTTTAGTAAATGAAGAACGTTTCCTTTGAGCTGAGAATACTTTTATACGCGAATAGTGGCTTTC
Source organism: Temnothorax curvispinosus (assembly GCF_003070985.1). Lineage (NCBI taxonomy): Eukaryota > Metazoa > Arthropoda > Insecta > Hymenoptera > Formicidae > Temnothorax > Temnothorax curvispinosus. The sequence continues at coordinate 920,947 of NW_020223497.1, read as the reverse complement.
ATATATACATGTACGTATTTTTTATATTACTACGTAATATAATATCAGAGGCTAGCATATAGCATTAATTCCCACTGGAAATCATTAAGTTCGACTTTAGTAGAATTGAGTTCTGAGGATTGAATAAGACAGGTATTTCTTGATCTGTAAAACTTTGCAATTGTGATAATATTGCTATACAGCTTTTTCAGTGCAGATAAATGCTTTGGTCTCTATTTTTAAAGAAGTCCCATATATTTTTCAACTGACTCTATTATCTTTTCTTAAAGTTCCCTTTCTACGAAGTCCGCCGCTAGGTCAATGAGCAACGATAAAATAAAACCTACATAGTAACAACTTGCTTTTTAAGATAAAAATAAACTCTGTCTCTTTCTCTCTTTTTTATCATTAAAATTCTCAGTAAGATTGATTTATTTTCTAACTTATTTTCTTTAGGCATCAAAATAAACATTCTGCTGAAACAGGTTCCAATGCGCGTTTTCTCAACACACTCTTCGTCTGTAACTCTTAAGGCAGTATTCGCTGAGAAATGACTTTCCTGCGGCAAATTAGTGAGAACATAGAACGTGTAGTATATGCGAATAGGTTCAACAAAGTGTAGTCTTGTAATAACAAATTCACTAGTAACTCGAGAGGAAAGTTTTTGTATTTCGTACATTTCCTTTTAACCCTCTCGCAGGTCCTTCCTTTAGCCGGGCCACAATAAATTCACTTCTGTTGACGCGGGAATTGAATTTCCTACAGCATAGCCGTGGGCTACGAGCACAGAGCCATCGAACTTTTTCACTCGATGCATGTATAGCCTTCGAGCCAACCGTCGAGATCTTATGATCGAATAAGATGGGAACTGTCGTGATTGTTGCGTTTGCCGGGCGGTCGATGCAAATTCGTAAAATTCACGTTCGTCGATTGCACGTTTAAAATTTTCTACAACGAGACCGCCCGTTACAATTGCATTATAATTGCGTTGCCATGGCTCGGAAAGCTACCGCATTTGCGTCAATGCATCGTATTACCAATGCTACTTTGACCCGAGATAACGAGATACTCTAGCCGAGATAGATCGTCTCGTTTTAATATCGGATTTCAGGATTATGTACGAATTGTGGCAACGAGAATGCACAATAGATTTGTATTTGATTCCAAATGTTGCTCGTGCTCCTACAAATTGTACATAATATATGTTGATACACGTACTATTTTTTAGGCTTCTGGAACCGTCTAAAGCGATAAAATTCAACGCGAATTTTTTCTCACGAAACGCAGGACATTCTGATGTCCTGCGTTTATATGTAAGAATTAAATATTGCATAATTATTATATTGAGACGCCGAGTTATTAATTTCAAATACGTGATACGCGCTGACCACATATATAGTTTTGTAATTCGCGTAAATGATGCGATGGCGCGATATTGACTATTTTTCAGGACCATCGTCGTGCTTACGCGCTTAATGAAAATTACGTCGAATACAGCGTGGAGCAAGTCGACGTCTGTGTAACGGCGTAACCGGTAGCTGAACCATGCGGGCACGCAACCTAGGCAGCAGCACTTTGATCAAGGGACGTGGATGTCTCGTACCGCGCCGCTGCATTGCTCAACCGTGCGCGTACAATGCACGCAGACACATCCTACGCGCGAATATTGAGACATATGCACGCTCGATTTACGCACTCCTCTCCGTGCACTCAATCACAGGCGACCGCCGATTGGGAAGTGCATCCGGGCGAAATTAACGAAGCCCCTTCGCAAATGAATTCATGGGCGTTTCCCTTGCTCGCTCGGCTATGGCTGTGGCTTCTAACACACATATACAGAGAGAGGGGGGAGGGAGCGGAGAACGTGAAAGAGAAATTACATCTTTACTTTTCAACTTGAATAAACTTTACGGGCTTAATGGTGTTTTTATTATTATAAAAAGCAGATATATATAAAACAACAATTAGCTCTGGACTATCCAACAAATGAATAAGTAACATATTTCTATTTGTACATCCTTATGTATGTTTAATGTTTTTTCTTTATTTTTATAGAATTCTTGACATCAAGGAGAAACTAATACTTTTTATTGTTTTAAAAACAATTAACTTTATTAACAGTGCTTGAAATAAACTACAAAGAGGACATTTAATAGGCGTAAATGTATATTTTTACGATATACATGTTTTACAGTGTTTCCTTCTTAATTTATTTCATTAACTAAGGCTTGCCTGTCAATTACAGAAATTAATGAAAATAGCAATGACCAGAATAATCGCGTCTGAATTTATTTCGTGTTTTCATCTCGTACAATTTATCGCACAAAGTGCTCTTCTCATACAAGAGATACATTCAGAACGTAATCGATGCGTAATGGATATCCTATGTATTATATGCTGCTATTTACGAGAGCGAGATGACTATATATGTATATGTATGGTTCGTGTACTTTTAGCCGGGGTGGAAATCCCGCGGTTTATTAAAAATTTGAGTTTTCCCTGCCTTTGAGCACTAAATGAACGCATCTAGCGCGACGATGGCGGCTGACATGTGTGTATCGCTTGCCACCCTCACCAGTTACGTGAAGCGGGATGGAAAGGCTCAGTGGCTCGTGTAGGAACTTTGCAGCGCGAAACCGTTAAGTGGTTGAAGTGAAGCGAAAAATTGTTCGCTCGCGTTCTCTGCAACATCTTTAATGCACTTTTACATACAGAATACTATCGTATTGTGTGATCTCGATAAAAATTTGCAAAATTTCTAATTTACACGTGACTAAATTACACATAAGCGCTATAATATTTTGCAATAAGAATTTACGAATTGCAATTAAGTAATTTGCGAAATTCATGAAATTGCAGATGAGAACTTTAATTTAATTCGTGTACTCTACGAGAGAAAGAACTTATGTTAATGATTATTCTACATTACTCATATTTTTGAAAAAATCTTGAATTTATTATATATGTAATAATTATAACGTCACTATGACTATCACTTTTCGGTTAATCCAAATATCTAGAACGATATCGTTTTATACGTGCAGATATCATAGAACACTTCGAGTTTGTGGACAATATTTTTAATTGAGCCGCTATACACATATACGCACACATGGTATACGTTATCCATTGATATCTGATTTAATTCAACAATTCGAAATATCGAGACTTTATATCTATCTGAGGACATTTGATATATTCACGTATCGTTATTTTTATTTTATACATTTTATACATTCTCTTCTATACCTGCTCTTGTTATATTCCTATTTTTTTTAATATTTAGTATTTACAATATGTCATTTATATTATTTACTAGTTTGTTTGGAAGTACTATTTTTGACTATTATTACTTATAAATGATTTGTATAAATAAATGATTTTTAGAATATTATTTATTTATAATTAGAAATGAAGTTAAAAATAGAAATTACAAGAAGCATCAGGTGTCGTAAACAAACAATTGTGCCGTACAATGAAATATTTATATGCATTTGCGATGGAATTCGCGTGGATAACGCGAGTAACCGATGATAGTAGTAGGTTTTTTTTTTTAGCAAGTAATTCCTTCACTTTGTGTCTTCGCGACGATAATTACAAAGTTATTGCATATAACGTATCCCGCGCAAAAGCCCGCGCTACATGCCTTCGGCCAAGCAATTGCATTTTACTTTCTCGTATATTCTCTCTATTGAATTTCGAGCGGATCGCACAGGGCAGGGAGGACGTAGTAGTATGTGTGGCGGTAGTAATTGTACGACAAAGTGGATCCAGAATGAATATGCAAACAACAATATGCAAACATCAACAAGCAGGATGCGAGGAGAAAACAGAAGGGATGTTTTAAAAAAGAAAATAGAAGAAAAAGATGTATTGTAGGATCCAGCTAACATTTCGAAACACGCTAAGGAATAATCCTTATCTGTCTGCGCATATACAATTTGAACATTTTGAACATGAAATCTACTCTCGGGGAAAGTATACATTACTGCATACGGTAGTCATAATAAGAAAATGCAAAATCGCGTAAGTTTCATCATGATTCGTCGTTTATACATCAGTTATCGTTATTCCGAAATAAAAATTTATTTCGATAATATTGATCAATGAGAGCGGCAAATGAATTATATATAGTATTAAAAGTTCTATAATATATTTCTTAAATCTTTTAAAAGTTTAACATTCAAATTTTAATATTATTCGTAATTTTATTTAACTCAATTTTATTTTCGAGATATTATTACCAACACAATAGGAAGAGTTAATGCACGAGAGTAGTATGCCTCCGTGCCTGTTCGGACAACTAGCCTCGGTCTGTGTACAGCCAGCCGCGAACGTATTTGCATACTCGTTCAAACTACATATGTAATACATTCTACGACCGGATTCAACCTGCAACCTGGTTTTTACTCAATATTGTCGCTCGCACATAGCCTTTGTGTAAAAATTGCAATTCAAGCTTTCGGTTATTTTACACTCTTTTTCATTTCCCCTCAGGGCATCTCTAAATCAATGCGCACAGCGGAATGTTTTTACTACTCGAAAAACAAATAAATACTAGAGGTGTTTTTTAAGCTATTTTTAATCCTTAAAAATCCGTCTTTAATCCATTTTTATAAATCTAAGAAACGTGTCACAAATACAGAAAGCTAGACACGTTGATTATAGATACAGAAAACTAATTTCCCAAATATAAGACGAAGCAAATGCACATGATTTGTGAAAACACATTGTAGTCGTATAATAATGATCAAAATATTTTTACTATATTTTTGAAAATGAGAAAGGTATTCAGAGGAGAGAAAATCTTATTTCTGGTAAATATACATGTACAATTGTACACACAGAATAAGAAAAGCTATCCTGCGTGTATATCAAAAATGGATTCAAATGTTTTTGTAAGATATTTGTTGAATCCACAGCGATTGCATTTTCTGTAAAAAGCTTTAAGTTAAGAAAACAAGAAAGCGCCGAGCATCAAACATTTAATGGAAGTTTGTCAAGCCGGTAAAATAGCTAGAAGTAAATGAGGAGGACTCGAGCGCATTTTTAAGATCTGACATGATGCTGGGCTTATGTGGTGAAGCGGAATAAAAACACTTTTACGTTGCCGCAGAGAATTTGTTCCGCGCACCGAGAGAAGAAAAGAGAAAAGGGAAATGACATGTATAGTACATGAAATAGAACAAAATGTAAATGAAATGACAAATTATATATACGCCGGTGTGAAATACTGACACATGAAAATAGTTCTTGTGCGTGATCTTTTCTGCGTGATCTTTTCTGATCGAAACACACGCCTCTGTTTTATATGATTACGCTATAGTATACTTATGCGAAACGACGAATGAAGATGGATGATTGACTCGATTAATAAGATAAGAACGGTCATTAGATTCTTTAGAATTCTGCAGGAATTTAATACCTCGTAAGGCAGGCATGTGAAGAATTTGAAAATGAATTATGATGTATATTCTTCCAAAGAAAGAGGAGACGGAGAAAGGGCGCGTTCTATTCGAATTCACAGGAAACTTTTATGATGATCTTGCGGAAAAGCTTCGTTCAAAAGGATGCGAACGTCGCGTTTTTTAATCCCTGACCGTAATTTACATTAACTTCTCTTTATCTTTTCTCCGTTTACAGTCAATCGATGCTTTATTCTTATCGCTTCATGCAAAGCGTGTAATTAATAACCGCGACTGGAACGCGTTCGTCTTTCGGCGACCGGGGCGAACGATCCATCGCTCTTCATTAATCATCCTCACGTTTACACGCCCTGGCAGCCGCATCCGCGCGCTGTCCTTCCCCTCTCTGTGTTTCCTTCTCCCTTTCTCTTTTATACTTCTGCGTAAATATCATTTGCGCGGGCGGATGGCAGCGAGCGAAAGGTCGCTCGATAAAACCGGGGGTCACCATTGTCGACTGGTTAGCACTTTTTCACGTGACAAAACGATTTTGCATTTCCTGTGGTCAACGCTCCTGTTCCGGGAGAGCATGGCCGGCCTGACAGGATCCGGAACGCGAGGGACGACAAGAGCGAGGGGTTGTTTGGGTTGGAAAAAAAAACGACGAGCGTGAAATTTTCGATAGCGACGGATAAACGACCGCCGGGGCGCGTGTTCCCCGCGTACCGCCGGGATTTACATACTACATTTTCGATTACGGCGTTTAACTTTTTCGTTTGTCAGTCTTGGGGGAGATTTATCGCGCGCGCGCGCGCGCGATCGCTTCCGAAGGCGCGATTCCATTTTATCGGATATGTCATTCAGACCCTTCTCTCGCATCGAAGCGAACGAGACGAGGCGAGGCGCCCGTCGTGAGTTTCTATTCACGTTTTCGGGCGCAATTAAAAAACACGCTGCAGTCGAGCATTGTGTAAAGTCTGATGGATTTTTAGCTGACAGTCTAGGCCCTAGGCCGATTGCGTGTTTAAATTTGTCACGATAGACGAAAAATGAAATTCACTAAATCCATTATGAAAGTACGCTGGAATATTACTGATATCTTCTCGACAAGTATTTTTTTTCCGTATATGTTACTATTTAAATCTACCGAAATTATCGAGAATATTATGAAATCTCTTCATCTCCATAAATAGCACATTTTGTAGAGAAATTCTTTCAATAATATTTCCGTCGGATTACGCGCAAATTGTAAGATACGTGTTTCCGGCGAGATTTCCAACATTTATTATAAGGCGATCGTTTTGCGTTGGCGTCTCGGTGCTGACAGCGAAACGGATGATAAAGGCACGAAGTGTGCGAAGCGACGTGCCTATATGCAATATCCGACTGCAAACTACAACATCGATGCAAACGAAGCAGCCTTTCGCTCGTACATATACGTTCCTAATTTCAGAGAAACGGTGAGCGCAACTCAGCCTGCTGGCCATTCGAGATCAGTGGCGTGCCGTTACCAGGCGTCGTCTCGTATAATACCGATCCGATTTCGCTGAATACGTTCGGTGTCCGTAACAGATACGCCGCGAACAACGGAGAAATACCTCGAGGGGGCTCATTGCAATAATGAGTGTGTTGCATTTAGCGCTCGTAAAAAAAACCCGCGGAGTACATGGTGTAAAGCGATCATTATAACGAGTACTTACTGCAATTTTTTATTTTGGAAAATGTAAACCCTTTAAAGTAAGAAGAAAAAAAACAGTAAAAATTTCTTTAGAAGTAATTAGGATGTTTTTATTACATTATTCAGTTAAAAAGTTATATCGTTACATTTTATTGCGTACCTTCGCTTTCAAACCAGCAGCAGGTTTTTTCTAAGTTCGATGTTTTGTTTTCCTCTTGAGGAAAATCTTATCCATGTCTTAATTAGCGAGTTACTTAAGTTTCAGCGGAAAGAAAGCTTAGCTTCCAATTAGACTGTAGTGGACTTTAACTTGAGGAAAATTTAATTGAAGCTATAATTGTTGAGATATTTAATCTGGAAATTTTAAATACCGAGGACGTTAATACAGGCTCTTTGGAATTTAAATTCTGCGAAGAAAACTGTTCGGCATTTGGCTTAACAATGTCGTATACATATAACATATCGCTTTCAATTTGTGATAAATTTTTTTTCCAATAGCATGCAACGCCATTCTATTTTGCTTTAATACATTTATACTGAGCGCGTCGACTTTTTGCGTGAAAATAAACAACAAAAAATAGATATCCTGGCAAAAATATCCGCTCAATTTTTTTCAAAAATGGATTTTCTTGCTACGTTTTTATAGTTTTAAAAATTCGTTTCCCCGTTTAATTTTACTCTCTTGTTCGATATTATTGTACGCAATTAAATGTCTCTGATATAATATGAATGTGCTCGATTTGTTAGGCGCACAGTTTGTCGCGTGATTAAATTTACTGAAGTTTTCGATCAAGTTTTCAACACCTTAGCTGCAAAGAGGGAACAGTTGATGATCCCTTGTACAGTACTCAGACGTCGAAAATGAAAAGTCGTTCAGATGGAAGACATTTCCATGTAAATCTGCATCTCGCTGCCACTTGTACCACTTCTGGCTTCTCTGTCGACGAGTGGCTCGTAGCGGAGCTTAAACTGATCTCAAAATTCCTTTCATCGTTCCGTCGACTTACATGGGCCCCCTTTCGCGTCAAGCAAGATTGAGAGAACCTCTCGTGCATTACAGAGGTCTTATTAGCGCGTCGCGACGCAGAGACTTGCAAAATTTAGGATGTCTCTAGCCTTGCCAAGGTCCATACGATATATCTCCTTGATGGGACTTCGGGGAACAATTATTGCTATCCAAGCCCCTTCCGCCCTTATTCCAGCCGTCTCCACGATGGACTCATTGAAGGCTTTACCGCTGCGACCTCCCGATTTAACGAGACGAACGTTGTGATTCACGAACTATAGTGAGACGGAACGTAGTCAATTAAACCCAATTTGCGTCAATATGAGGATAATCGGCAACTTTTTGCGGGTTTTGTTCTTCAATAATATGAACAGTTAAATCTTGATTTAATAATTTTTTACAAAATCGAGATTAGGGATTAATATAGAACGTCATTACCTTCCAATTGATGTTCCGCGAAATAATGTAAAACAATATATATATGTATATACACATACACACACATACGGTTATCAATTTAATTCCACAATTTTTCCACCATTTAAGAATATTACGTTACTTGATGAATATTGAAATAGAAGAAGAAATGAGAGACAGAGGGCAGAGTTTCATAAGCGTGATATTAAATACTCGCGGTTAATTTATATGTGCATTTGTACATGCCAACATTTTATTATGAATGCGAGCATGAATGCGAGTATGATCTATACACACAGGTATGACAATTTCAGCATAATAAATTAATGCTCCCTCAAGAGAGCAGCGAAGTGGTAAAAGCCTCGCACGTCGCAAATTGCTGGTTCTCATTATTATTGCTGCTGACCGTGGCTAACATCCTCTATCCTGTATCCCGGCCGATGAGCGAGGCAGCGCAACGTTATTATGACGACCTACGTTAAGCTAATGATAACTACGGTATGCGCTAACGAGCTTCGGTATTCCTGATACTGATCTAACTCATTCTTGGCTATCAAGAAGACTGACATATCGCTGTAATAAAAGTCAAATAATTTTCACAAGTCATAGGTATGGTGTGTAAGACAACGCCAGTAACTATCGACACAATAATTCGACGATCATGCGATAAGTAATTATTTCATCAATTTGCGTGCATGGCACCTGCAATGGCGCATCTTGCCGGAGTATTTCCTTTGTTATATTATTCTCGCTTGTGGTGGGGTTCTAATATATCCACACACAGATTAAAGCATCGGTGTACCGACTCAAAGTAAATTTAACCCGCATTTACGGCAAGCTGTACCGCGAAATTGGTGTTAAATTACTGTAATTAATTGCCACGAGTAAGCTACACCTCATCTGTATGCGTCATTACTGTGTTCTTTAGCATTCTTATACTTTAGCAACGAAAATTCTGTTATTTCTTTATAAATTAATGATCTAAGTAAAAAAAAAAATTAAGTACATCAAGTTGGAATCGCGTGATATAATTAATTAATAGGATATTATTAGTTTTTGAGCTTTTTCTCGCATAAAAAGTTTGATTTATCTTAAAAAGTTTTAAACCGTTCTTAAATTAATGAAAGTGATGAAACGCAGTTCACATAAATATGCATTATCAATTTTTAATTTACTAGAGTTTTTAAAGTAATTAAATATTCAAAGGAATATAAATATACGAAGCAATATACATTTTTATGTTTTAATATATAAAATTCCAACGTAAAAATTAATTTTGATATTATATGAACAAATCTACTCGATAGTGTGGTATTAATTTTGAAATTGCTTTCTGCCCGAATGTTATTGTTACTATTGAATAATATAACGCTTGAATACCTTTTTGCGGTAGAATGGTCGGGAAAATGATATTTTTCCACAATACTTCGCGCATAATGTTGCACTAGGTGGCAATAGCGGTGGTAGCTCAACCGCATCTCTTCTCCGCCCTCCGCATTTTCTCCGTTCCATTATACGTGGACGCGGGTCATAATGTATTCGCTCGGTTTAAAGCGTCATGAGCGTTCCGCGCGCACGAACGCGCCGAGCGCGCAGGGCGCCGGGCGCCAGGCGCCAAGACCGGGTATAACTCGTTGCGGCAGCATGTACTGCCGCAGAATTGGTGTTAAATTACAATTATTAATTGCAGTAAACAAGCTACATCGTCGTCCGCGCCGGCTCACTCGCTTATGTAGTCGCGTCATTTGCCTTTAATTCGGTGAACGGGCCCGCGGGTGCTGTGCGCGCTTCTAGATTATCATGCGGAAATTTTCCGGCGAAATGATGGAAATTATTTTAAAGCGAGGCTAGCAAGATTTTGCCAAGAGTTTAGCCGTGTTCTCCTCACGCAGAGTGTCTCGGTGAATATCTTGCAAGTTTATTTACTGACTGACGTTCTTAGCTAATCAGCCTGAAGAAATTTTCTTGGGCTATCTTGGAAGACCTGGCTCTCTCTCTCTTAGAAGCCTGGGACTCTCTTAGGAGAGAAAATAAATATACGAGACTGGATAGAAATTTAAAATATCGAGCTTTTAATTTTATTTTAGAAAAAATGTACAAAATATTAGATGGGCACTGTTGAAAGTTAGAGGATGAAATTTAAACCAATACCATGAGTTAGATTTGCGCTACATTTGGGCATATATGTATATAGATTTTGTGATCGCCATCCACGATTGCCGCTCTTGCAAAATTCTCGATCGATCGGCGTCGTTTCTCAAAATATCACATATATCTTTACATTTTACCTCGAAATGTTATTTCGCGATCGCAACGAAACTATTTCACGTCGCAAATTCACGAGCATACTCCTAGCGGGGCCGTGAGGTTTATTGCAAGCGCGGCGACGCCACACGTGCGATGAAAAATGGACAGCACCGTGTAAGCGCGATAACGATAACGATTGCGTATCACTTACAACGATCGGTAGCATTTCATTCCGATTCGATACACAACGTGCGCGCACGCGTAACGCAAATGCAACGTTATTGCTGGCCAGATATTAGCCGACTGCGCCCACATATCTTGAAGTGGATTTATTTGCCATCGCGCATAACGTTAACGTTTTACATTTTGATGCGCGATTGACGCTCATCCGCGTGCTTTTACGTGCATTTAGAACGAACGCTCTGGAAGCCATCGCATAAATTCGTGCGAACTTAGCTCGACGCGAATGCAGCGCGCGCAGAATACGCGGAATAGAATGCCACGGGAATTCTTGAGAGGTAAGGATGCATTCGAATGTTCGAATGATTTCGCATTTTCCGCATTCGCACTCGCACTCGTAAATGAGTCGTTGAATATAATAAAATCCAGCCTGCTCGTCGCAGCATCTTGCCGCGATGTCACATAAAACGCGGAATTAAGTGTACCTATACTCGCGTATCATTAAATAATTACGAGCGGGAAAGTATGGTCGAATCCGGATTTTTTCTCGTTTTACGTAATTTTTTTGCTCATGAAACATGCACTTTCCGTCTCAAATTTCAATCGCAGGCTTTTAACGGAAACCAATACCGACGCGGAAATGATTTTATCGTTGACTGTCGTCGTCGACGGATTCTTTCCTTATATCGGCAAATCTTGTACAAAACGACGTTCCTCTATGTATATTTGATGTGTTGCTGATGGAGTCCATTACACAGCGAGCAGACTTCGAACTCCCTTTTTCCATTCCGCAGTTCCGAGATCGGTGCTACGGGAGCAATTCGAGGGCGAGGTCGAGGCGGACGAGTTGGCGCTGATGCACGAGTTCGAGGAAGGATTCGACAGGGCGGACTTCAGGGCCGAATTCAGCCCCAGTCCAAACCTCGAAGGACCGCAGCCGCCACCGCGGGACAATGTCTCGAGAAATTTTCCGACCGTCAGCTCATCCCCACCTCGCGCACGGACCAACAACGACGGTGAGTTCCGCCTAGCGGTTTGTTTCTTCGCTTCTTACTTAAGAAAAGCGCATGTTCCATTACAGCAAATGTATTTCAACTGCATGTAATATATACATATCTAACGTTTTATTCTGTACAAGAGCGAGATAGTAATAAGCCGGTGATAATGAATCACGCACATTTTAATGCTTAAATACGTGGTTTAAATAGTTTCAGATATTTCTTATATAATTTAATTTTTACACATGGAAGAAAGTTATTTTTACAACTTTGTTTCTCTTTCTAAAATGAGAAAAATATGATCTATATTTTTTTATATGTAATATATTGTAATTGTAGAAAATATATATATAATACGCGTGTTCTTGTTATATTATTTTATTCCTGAAAATGCAGCCGAGTTATTTTTGCGCATGCTAAACTTTTTAACAAGCAAACTTGCAAATAATACCTATTTTTTTATCCATTCCATAATATTTCTATTCTCCTTGTTTCAAGATATTTTTTTCATTTGTAAATGGTATGCGAAATTTTTGCACGCACCTCGCACGATTGTATTTTTGCATGCCTGTGCTTTTGCTCATGATCGATCTGCATTTGACACACCGACCGACGTGCGTATATATATTAGACATTATCAGGCGGAAGTTGCGTCCAGGTAATACGCGTGAGTGCTAAAGGCGATTAGCCGGCTTCCGTGTTGGGATTATGAAAATATATTACGGCAAGTTCTCCGTTCCAAAGCGTTATCCGAGCAATTGATTAATTCTACTCATTTATAAATAACCGCATAATTGTATAATTACTTGCGGATGACGAGGTAAATTATTATTTCCATGACTAATTAATCCCGGCGCGAGCGCCGGGACATCAACGTGGGATCCATTTATACTGTACATTTCACTACGTCTACAACTGCGTTGTCACGATGCATAACGCATTTTTACATAATAAAATTATCTTCCCACGAATTCGTGTGGAAAAAGGGAACAATGAAAAGGTAAAGCCGAAAGTATATGCTTATGAGATGCGTTGTCCCGGAACAATGGTGTGAACAATAATATAATATTTAATATGTAATACAAATTACGTTTAAAATGGCATTCTGACAATTGAACATGCAAATGGGAAAAAAAATGCAGCTCGGATTTTTTTGTTTTTCTGAGCTGCATTAATTTTTTTTTTATCGCGGCGCTGACGAACAGCACGACGAAGGGGCGTATTAAAGTCCATTTTTACGCTTCCGTTCTTTTCACAGCAAGGGACGTTTCAACGCATTGAAACGTTTTTCCGTTTCTTTTTTCTTCTTCTCCTACGCTCTTATCGCGTTGCGTACCGTATAAAACGTGGGAAGCAAAGCGCTCGTCTTAAAGTCGCTCTCATTGCCGGAAGTATCCGGATGTACGTAACTTTATATCCTGTATAGCAATGTCCGCAATGAAATTACTTTTACCAGCTCGATGAAAAGCACGGCCGGAGAGAGCGGCAGCATCCAGCCGCTTTATATTCACTTCGCCTCCGAGCGTTTTCTCTTCCGCTTTTTATTTTTTATGCGAATTCGCCAGCAGCGTTATACAGGACTGGTGTTATTAGCGTCGCATGCAACGAGGGCATTTTTGCGAACCCTTGTTATCATCACCATTCATTAACGCTTTCAGTCCCGTGTAATTTTTTCCGTTCGATATTTAAGCCGCGGCGTGTCCCGTCAGTGATGCAGCTCTATGCTCGGTCCGCCATGCATCAGTGACGCGGCTCAGTATTTAGGCCAATGCACTCGAACGATTCATCTCGATATTTATAGTCGAACGCATCTCGAAACGCATTTAAACGTTTTCAGCCCTGTCACGACGGAGTTTTTTCGCTTTTGTCGTTGCACCTATAACCTTGTAAAATGCCATTACCTATTCTATTAGATATAGGATTTCTCTACTAAGCCCGATTAATGGGATAAACCGACCGTCTCATCGGTTGGAAGGGTGAAACCAACTCATTAAAGCCGAGAGAAATTAGGTAAGTCGATCGGTTTAGAAGTTCAGCTTCTCAAAGATCGCCTGACCGGGCACAGTACTGTAATTGGATATGCATTCACTCGAACACTTCTCGCTGACACCTTTGCTTTGTGGGTCCGTTGACTCATTCGCTATTGCCCTCGGTTATTCACTTCGGTGGCTTCGGCAAAGTGAAAAGCAACACAGAAGGAATATACATTAGAATAATATATAGGGAAAGGTACGAAGAGATAAAAATAAGGTAGTAGGGAATTCATGAACATCTGTTATTCTATTGAATGGAACATTCGAAATATGGCATCTTACTGAATTGTAGTGATTCACTGACAAAGCTTACGCATCAAGATGTTACGCATCAAAATTTTTATATCTCGCTGAGAGGAAGTTAAAATATCACTTCGGTATCTCAAATCTGTTTACCCCACACGATATTCTTATCTACGTATTTATAGGTCAGCTAAAACAGGAATTCAGAAGCACATGTCCGCAGATAAAAATACCGATAAGGCTAAATTGGTTCAAAAGCAGATTAATGTATCGGTAATCTATTGTATTCAATTCGCGTGTAACATAGATATGTGATGGTAATAAAATATATCTTAGCGTATGTAATATATAATATATTATTTGTTATCTCATTGTATGCGGTAAACATCGTATGCGAGTAAACGAGAAATTCAATCTCGGCCACCAATATCGGGTTTATATCCTCGAGCCACAATTTGAGATGATAGAATATTAATTAAGGGCGATGAAGTTATGAATGAAAAAAAATATGATAGGATAAAAATAAAAGAATTTTTATAGATTTTTAAACATATGACGAAGAAGTATAGAAGTATATAGGTAAGACTAGTCACTGTATTAATAAAAAAAAAATCTCTCAGCTCCTGAAAAAAGAGTTGCTGCCTCAGAGTCCACGCGGCTTTTTTCAGTGTAATATCCGTAGCTGTCAATAACTTTATAAATATCCTCCTTTTTCTAACGTGTTGTTGTTAACCCTCGAGAATATTCTTTTAATTTAAAAAAATACTGTAACACATGCGCATATACGTCACTTAATTATGTTATAATCGTTAATTTCGAGAAAGAGAAAGAGAAAGAGAGAGAGAGAGAGAGAGAGAGAGAGAAAGAGAGAAATTAATATAGATCTATATTCTATAACAATGTGCATCTATCAAACATTGATTAATATTCGAATGCTGTGTTTTTAAAGTAGCATAATTTTAACACGTCGGCAAAAGTTTAAAAGAGAAAAACAGAAGAAATGGATCATCGACAAGTTATTCATTATTAACAAATTATTCTTCCAATTGTATCAGTGTCGTTACATAAATTATTGCAAGATTGCACGATCCAAACGATTATAGATATATATACTAACTGACTGCAAATCCTAAACGATTATTCTGAGCGAGAAAGAGAAGCGTGCATCCCCCTCGAGTTTTCGAATGGGGTTATTCCGGGTTCCAGTTACGTGGCGCGGTCGGTGGCTTTAATGAGTTCGTCGACGAGGCGTGTATAATGCGGTGCGCTAAGAGACCCTCATCTCCGCATTGTCTTCGCGCGGAGACGCCAACGCGTAATGACTGCGCCGTGTGCGTCGCTTTGATGCCCGCCGTAGATTATCGAAATTGCGTTATCGTTCAACGAAATAAACCTGCGCGAACGAAATAATTGACTTAACATAATCGGGGATGTTAAATGTAATAATTTATGTCATTGACGCATAATGATAATTATTATGTTCGGGCGTGATAGATACCGCGTTCCAGTCGTTCCTATATGTTTCTAAAGCACGATAAACGTTACCACAATATAGCCATGTATTACAATGATATCTTTAAATGTCTTTAAATATCTAAAGATTTTCAATTCCTTAAATATCTTTAAAAGAGATACATGTAAAATATCTTGCATTGTAAAAATTTCTTTTAATTTCATTTGGAGTGTTGTTGAAGTACAATGAAAACTGCGTGTTTTTCGTGGCAACAAAGTGTGTGATTGAACTATCAGTTTGCAGGATTAATTTCTTATTAGCATATTGTGTGTGATCGAAGGAAAAACAGAAATGTAAAACTTCGGGTAAAAGAAAATTAATAAAGTTAATTTAATCACTAACGGAAAATGGCTTAGGGTTATCTTGATGAAGATTATCTTAAAAAGCTGACAAATTTGCTCGAAATTAATTATAAAAGATGAAAAGTCCGATCTCGCCCTCGGCCACCCACGCGTTCTTCGGTCTTCTTCTTCGTTCTCAACGTGACCCCGGTCACGTGTAAACGCAATCAGACAGCAGGGAGACAATGTCTGTACATATATAGACACACAAAAACTCGACGTTTAGTTCGTTCGTTTAGCGTCCCTACCGGTCTGTATAAATTGAAGGAAAGACAGCAAAGATGTCCTAAAGCAAAGAATGAAAGATAAGATCGGAGAAGGGAGATAAATATTGTATTAAAGTTCACCACGTGAAATCTGTTACACGTCACGCGAAAGATTCGTATAAATCTGTTCCTTAAGTGAATATAAATATATTGAAATTTACGAGCAATACAATACAATCTGGTCAATAAAGATAAAAATAAATTATCAGTAGATATTATTTTTTAAACGTCCATAATGATTTACGAAATTGGATGATTAGTATCACGCGAATTCTTGCATTTTATAGATCGAGCAACGTAAAATATGCACAAGTACATTTGCGAACATATTGGTAACGTACCTAACGAATAAATGAGTTATTTCCAGTTACCTCTTTTATTAATCCTTGTATTATTGTGCAAATTCGAACTCGGATATTTCCAACAATGGTTTTACTTATTACTAAATGTTCCGAAACTAGGTTAATTAATTTTCCAGCAGGATAATTAAAGCACATCAATATTTTTTTACCTCGTTAAGTATATTTTCCTTTTATTCGAGAAATAAAATGGGTCAACTAAGAGCCACACACGAGAGAGAAGTGTTAATTTGCAATCTTCACTTATTCGAGGTATACGAACATTTACATTGCAGCATCGCAAAATTTCAGTGGAAACCGGCCGATTAAGCACGTGGTTCTGCCACAAGACCTCCGAATGGAGTATACGTGTCGCCGTCAGTGCATGTAATTCAAGCTTCTAATTAAAAGCGCTCGCACCTGCTCTTTACTGGCTTTAGTCCGAAATCATATAATTTCTCGACCGTACACGCGCGAATGCGCAACGTTCGTTATATTCGGATTGTGAATTGCAACTCCGAGTTCGAGTACAAAAGAAATCTCGCTTTTATGACGGTGACTCTGTGTACGTTCCTGAAAACTATCACCGGTGCAGACACAGCGACGAGCGACGTCGACATAGCTTGCCACCGAGAGGCAATATCCCACGCATTCCAGAATCTTATCCAATCCTGTAAGGTCGACAGTCTCTCCCTCGTTTTTCTCGATTTTCCTTATATACTTTGTCTACTACCCGAGAGAAAGTTTCGTCTTGTACTTTCGAAATCAATGAATAACTAAACTCGTCAACTCGATACCAGTCTCATATACAATATAAACTTTTCTATGAATATGTTCTACGTGTAAGAGAACAAGTTGTGGCTCATTTCAAC
The DNA here is from genome assembly GCF_003070985.1 of Temnothorax curvispinosus. Classification (NCBI taxonomy): domain Eukaryota; kingdom Metazoa; phylum Arthropoda; class Insecta; order Hymenoptera; family Formicidae; genus Temnothorax; species Temnothorax curvispinosus. The sequence goes on along the minus strand of NW_020223497.1, from coordinate 903,431 downwards.
ATATCATCATGCATCCTTGACTTAATTTCGAAATACCATAGCTTGACCTAAGATCCTTCAAAGGTCATCCACGTGTAAAATTTTATGCGTAAATATTGTCGCTTTTATAATATAAAAAAAATTTACGTTTGAATAAAAAACAGCATTTGCCATTTCCTTACTTGAAACATCTCAATTTTTATACTTTAGTAAAATTATGTTTATAAAAATTTATTTTCATTAAAATGAAATATTCCGTATGTTCTTTCTACATTCATCGATACGAATATAACAGACGCGTGTCGCGCGTCTCCGGCATTTTGTGACAGTCTGTATTGGCGTTTAAAACTTCCGTCAAGATCAGTTTTTCCTTTGATCAAGATTTCGTCCGGGGGTCTTTCTACTCACCGTCTACGCAAAAAGGGTTGAAACGGTGATCGTTCATGGGGAAAAGGTTGCGCATCGTGCCGGCGGTGCGGAATATCGGACGCGCCGGATGTGCACCGACCGAGATTAAAGGTGAAAGGGGACGTCGAACTATCGGGGGAAAAAATCTCAGATAAAGTTAATGCCACCTGATGGGCTACGATATGTGAGCGATGAAAAACCTATGAACCTGACTTTGCGTCTGGCGAAGTAATCCCTATTTCTCTTTTTCTCTCTCTCTCTCTCTCTCTCTCTCTCTCTCTCTCTCTCTCTCTCTCTCTCTCTCTCTCTCTCTCTCTCTCTCTCTCTCTCTCTCTCTCTCTCTCTCGCTCCATCCCCCTCTCTTTCTCTCTCTCTCTCTCGCTCCATCCCCCTCTCTTTCTCTCTCTCTGTCTCTGTTTCTATCTTTCTCTCTCGTTCAATTTCAGCATGAATCGCCGTCAACGACACGTTTTACTTCGCAGGCTTTGCAAACTTTATCGAAGGCACCGTAGATTCTATCGTGCCGTTAATTAAAGATAATGACCGAGTACACTCTCTTCCCAAGACATGACTATATTCTTTTACCCGTTTGTCAAGTCTTCGTCAAGTCAGAACGAAATTAAACTTCGCGAATAAATTACATGAATTTGCATCGTGTGTAAAGGGGATCAAGAGAGAAACGACGATTTGGTTTGCGGGACGGATGCGCTGAAATATTCAATATTCTATTTAGATACGTGTACGAAAATGGAAACTTCAATTAAGACTAAATATCGCATCTATATTATAAAAAACAAGCGCTCCAAAAATAAGAATATCACGGATCAGATGTGTATTATAGAACGTAGTAAGACTTTGCGAAAGGAATTAAAAAATACATTGGATGAACTGCTGGCGAGAAGATTATATAAATCGTGCTCTGACATCGAAGAGGAAAATCTGCTCGAACTTTCCCGCGTCTTACTTTCTTTAGAACGCCGAATAAATTTGACACATTCGATTCCAACTTACTGGCTCAGGTGGAACAAAATATTTGCGAAGTTCTTAGGCGCAGACAAGCGTCACGTCTCGTAATCTCTCACGGTCGATTAGATCGGCGGATTTAATAATTGAGCTTCCCCGCCCAGGATAGTGATTAGTGATATCGCGCGAGGAATTGTTCGATATTAAAAATGGAGTTAAATTGACCCGCCGGTAATCGGTGTAAGCGGATCGAATTCTTTGATGCACTTTCTCAACTAGAATCGGGAAATGCAAATTACATCTCAAATCCTATTAGATGGTAGGAAAGTCAATGCTTACGGAACCATGGAAGCATTTTAATAGCCGCAATGAAGATTTATATTTGAGTCTTTTAATTTTAATTTTAGTATATTTGTACTTGAATGAAAATATTAATTTGATTGTGATTAAAGTAGTTGAGCAAATATTTAAATATCGAAACTCATCTTGTATCAACCACAAGAGACATAGAAACCATAGAAACAAAAGTAACAAATTCAATATTTTGAACATCTTGAATTACGTGTAGTAGGTCAATAAAATACGTAACCATACTTGATAATTTTATGTAATTTAACAAGTCGAATTAATAAATAGATTTAAATGATTTTCTTTAACTTTTTTGGAAAAATCTTGCATAGAAATTGAATTATATTATACACTTGGACGTACATTTAAACTTGTGAATTAATGCAGAGTTCTTTAGCCAGACCTAATTCTAATTGCGCAATATAATAATCTAACAATCTGGCTATTGTTTAATTGTTTGAAAATGCTCACTTAAATTAATATTAAGTTTGCTAATGATCATTTGAAATTTACTGCTACGACGTAACGTATAGTGTGATAAGCGGATATTGTGTAAATGTGGGGTGTCACCGTTTTAGGCGACAACGAAGAACACCAGTCAGAATTGTACTGCCGACACAGACAAATGAGGATCGGCGCATATTTCGTCTTTAGTCAAGATAAGATAAGAAACGGCACGTTTCGCGCATTAGGGCCGCAGCCATTCCTGTACATTAGCCGGCAAACAATGATAAAACTTAGCGTTGAAATTGGATGGCTTTAATCGAGTGGAATGTCTGGGGACAATCTTAAGTTATCGTGTTTCGCCGTTGTCTTGACGTAACTAATTAAGTGAATCGTGTTGGCTCACCGTAGGATGGTGCACCCGGCGTGTTTCTCGAGCGCGTAATTTACAACTCTTTACCCAATTCTTCATATTTCAACTGTAACCGGGGAAAATGCGAGATAGAATGAAATAGAAATAACGAATCATGTCTTAAATTATAAATTATAAGTGTAAAGTTACATTGCAGTCCTTAGTTATTTATAGGTATTATATATTAAGTAGATTTGAACAGGGACGATAGAAAGAGAGGAGAGGGGGAGAAAGCGAGCGAACGAGAGAGAGAGAGAGAGAGAGAGAGAGAGAGATATATATATATATATATATAAAATAAGTAAAACGATAATTCTTGCTAAAATCAATGAAACTAAGGAAAGTAGGTTACTGTGGCTCATTAAATATCGTTTGTAAGCCCGCATTGGCAAGCTGTACAGCGTGAGTATAATACGGCGCCAGGTAGAACAAAATCGCTTAAGTAAAAGTTACACAGCTTGATGAGAGCTTTCAGGGCACGTAGAACTTTACTTTCCCTTCTATTTACATTTTTAACTTGCTGGCCGACCCAGCGCAGCGGGCTACGCCGACGCCGTGGCCTTTTAACTCCGGCTCTCTAAGATAAAGATGCTCTCGTACCGTCAAAATGGAATAAAATTTGGTTTTATCCTCGGTCCCTTCCTCTTCGTTCGCTGCAGCGAAATTTTTTCCCCTAATTTTTACCATTGTAAAATTTATTCTACGAGAGACTCATCTAGAATTATTTTTACAATGCGAGGGAGAGGATCTTGTGATGTAACTTTAAAATTTTAATTATCAATTATTTATATTCGATAAATTGAGCAATCTCGGCGGTTTTAATTACGATAAGCATAGATAAGTAATAAGATAAAAAATCGATAATAATCTAAAGAATGGAAGTAAAACTTTAATTTTTTTCAAAGAAATATTGCAATTTTATACTTTACACGAATACAATGAGAAGTTATTTTTATTATTTTTTTTCTATGTTATTTTTCTTAAAGCATTCTTTCCGAGAGAATAGTTTTTAGCTGCTTTTATTCGTAAACATCTGTACCCCCGATAATAACTAATAAATATCTGGCCGAGTTTAACGGAGCAATCGTCAACAGCGAAGTCATTGTCAATCAGTTAATAACGTTGTACGTTATAGTATTTAGTAAGTTTGGTGATTGTTCTCTCTCGTCTCCAAACTAGGTGGAAAGCTGTCGATGCAAAAGCAATTATCGAACAGCTGTCACGACATCAATACCTACCGCGTGAACTATTTTGAAGTGAAACTTTTAAGTTCGTAAAGGGAAATTGTTGATCCTCGTATCGAGTTCTTATCACTGGCAAACTTCGCAAACCAATTTAAGCAATGAAATTTGTTACAATCTTAACTACTATTATGTTAACTCCAATAATTTCTTTTATTGTAACTGTTGCACTCGTTGTTGTATCTTAATGTAATATTGTATCACTCCGCCAATGAAATAAAGTCACAATTGTTGCCTTTCTGGTAATTAAAACGATAAAAGAAAATTAACGAGCGATTCAATTACCGTACAGCTAAAGCGGCAATAAGTTCATTTATTTGGCTAATTGAAGAATTGGCCAAGAGGGAATGACCACGACCGTTCAAAGTCATAAAAGGCGAGGACTTTCCATGAAAACCCCCTTTATTTTGTCCTGGTAGCGTATAAGATATTGAGCACGGATTTACGAGTATATCTTGTTTCCCAAGTAAACAAGCATGATAAGAACATTTACAGACTTAGCCAATTTGAAGAGCGGAATATCTTGCAGCTGATCTCTCACGAATGCAAAGTCCTTACGCTGGTCTCTACGCAAACTTTGAGGCACGATTAATAGCCGCTGTTAGTGATTGATGTTGACATTAGTAGCAGGGCTGGGAGCGATATGACTATTTCGTTAGGGGTCGCTGCGCCAATGATCGATCCACAGTCAATATACTAACACTAGGACGAGCCATCGAATGTCGATTAGGTGGCAACCGTTCTCTCGAATTTTAGTTGACTCGCACGGTGACAGAGATCGGGCTTCTGCCTTGACGAGCACAACGTGCGCGATGCTTTATTGCCTCTGAGCGTCGTTGTCCGACGTGTTTTAGTAGCGGATTTACACCTAGGTTTTCTATCACCGCAGATTTATGACGCGCTCGTTTAATTACTTGGTGATGAAGCGCTAAGTCTTTCCCCGAAGTTGCAATTAGTTAAATGAAATGACGTGTGTGTGTGAGTAATTATTTCATTAAACAGAATCTTGCAAATCCTGTAGAAAGAAACATTAATCTGAGAGTAGCTTATCTGTTATTTATTTATTAGACCGATAAAGTGATTGCTATATAATGGAGAAATCAACATTTTGCTATTTTCCTATTTCTTAAATTAAATTAAACAAGTATTGAATGGTGAATATTTAATATTAATTTCTTAATCTTTTTCAAATATCTAAATACAAATTGTGTCGACATTAAAACATTACATAATGTCGTGTTTATTCCGCATTGTAAAATATACATTAATTTATTCGGCGAATATTTTGCCGAATGTTGTAAAAGAGAGACAAAAATTTTAGTATTATTCTTTATTATTTTTTTTTAATTCTTCTCTTTTAATTACCTTTTGAAAGATTATTGGATTCTCTCACATATAGAGCATACATATTATGTCTTTTTATTTTCTCTTTAATATTCCGCGAACAAGGTACGAAAAAAGCTCTCTGCTCTACACACGCCACGTATCGAATCGTAAATCGTGACCTCGAAATTGCACGTAACATATTAACACGTGTACATTACAGCTGGTCGTAAAGTGTTCAATGTCCCGCGACGTGTGAACAGGTGACGGCGCAGACCAGCCGTGTGATTCTTTTGATCACACAGTGCATGTATAGCTTGCGCGCGACTCGCGGATGTGCAACGCGAATGATAATTTCGCCGCAGCAGAGCAGGAAACGTACTAGTTCGTGCGTGGCTCGCATTAGCGACAGTGCATAACGGTTTTTACGGCGGGACTGATGAGAAATTATTTCGCCGCGGAATAAAAATGTTTACGCAGTAAAAGCAACGGCATTCGTTCCTATTTTACTCGTGATAACTTTTCGGCTTTGTCACGTCTCGTTCGCCGGTGGCGCGCAAACATGCGCTATCCGACCGTTGCGGAGTTCTGCATGAAACACTTTTTCTCCTCTTTTTTTAAAATGATAGACGCGTATTTATCGTTTTGCGCTGCAAATGTACGTGGGATATCTAATTTTGCATGCGAAACGAAATTACGTTTTGCAAATTCGAGGGATTATTTACAGCGGGGATAATTGAATATCGCTTTTATGTCTTTCGGTGTACACGCGTGATTCGCACTCGCAAGTTCGTTCTAATATACTTTCATAATTTGAGACACGCTGTTACAATAATTTTCAACGCTGTTATAATAAACAAATTAATTCTCGTTGATATTAATACGTGCTCTTCCACGTATATAGATTATTACCGCGCGTTTATAGGTTATTACGTTTAACATCACAATGTCGCTTTGCGATATCGATTGATGTTACTGTACCGTCGAAAGTAACAACTTTTAAATGCCATATTGCGCGACGAAGATTATTTTTTGACGATAAATCGTAAGTAGTTCACGCATCCATTTAATTAAAAAGGTGGTTCCATTTTTTATGTAATATGGCGTTACGTTAAAAACATAAAAACAGCCGAGAAAGCACCGGACTGACCGGACTGCAAGTGTGTGCATGTAGCTTTGCGCGTGTTGCATACTTCATGAAGGATAAAATATGAAATGCTGCGGTGCTGCGATTAAAATTTCATGGACAATCGATTGCCATCTCGAGCGAAAGGCACGGATTTCACGCCAATGTTTCTATAATTTTCAACGAAACGTTCAATATTAGTTGGCCACCATTTTCTTTTTTTCTTACGCAATATTTTTTATTCTCATTTTACATTTTCATTCTCGATATTTTTTTCACCGTCGATACTCCGGATTCATGAAATTTATTTAATCTCCTTGTCTCACCGTATCACGATTTAATATGCAGAAAAACATTACTTCAATATCAATTATACAAAGTTTTAATCAATTGTACATAATCATATCATGACATTTAACGCGCAAAAGCAGATATTACTTTTTTTTTTAATTCAGAATTATATAACGAGGAAACAGTCTCGTTAAATTTGGCATGAATTATGAAGCATAGAGCCGAATCACGATCCTTTTGCTTAAATATATTCATAACGAATGAACATAGTGTACTCGTAGTTTAGTTTCCTTTGGTAACATAATTAGCCAGCTTACACTGAAATCATATATCCACTTGCTATAAGGCACAAATATAATTACGTACCTCTGTGTATGTTTGAAGACTCACGTCAGACACAGCAATTATCTAGTCGACTGAGTAAATTCGTCTAAAGACTCATAGCGAGAACGTAGTTTTCAGTGTAATAATTAGATACTTGATACACCTTGACGTGTTTGTAAATATATATAAAGTTGTAGTCATATTATGGCAGTTAATGTGCGTCCCATCGTTTTATTTTATTTTTTTTACCCTATTTTCACTTGCAAGAGATATATTTAGTTGTTACCGCATACACATGTAACAATTGTTTATGAAAAGTATCAGGAAAACTAATTATATTCCCATTTCTGTACTTGTAATCGGCATATTTTAAGAGACGCTCAGTATAAGTGAGTTGCATTCTATTATACTTCATCGTCGTATTTCTTATCTTTGCTTATCACCTTCGGAATACTGATAAAAGTACTATCAACACTATTCGGATTTTATTAAGCAATTAAAAGATATGGCACACGCAATTAGTCGAAGACATGCCTGTAAAAATGGCCTCTGTACAAATCTTTATATTTTTCAAAGTAGGATTTGTACATAATACGTGTCAAAATCATATTATGCCAACATATGGCAACAGTTAATGCATGCTTCATCTTTTTATTCCCTCTTTTTCTCTTTCTAAATTTACTCTATTTTCACTTGTATAAGAGATATCTTAAATAATGATATTATAAAAATATCAATTCTCTTTAAATCAGATCTGCTATGAAAATTTCATAACCAGATAGAATTTTGATCGTATAAAATAGCGACAACTCGCGTGACGGGATAGCAACGGAATTTCGCGACGTCGTCGGCTAATTGTAAGCATTCCCAAGTCACTAATTAGAAAACTAGAAACTGCGAACGTTATCTCGCTCGGGAGAGATAGCAAGCTTGGAATAACGCGGCCGGAAGAACTAGAACCATATTGTTTGAATTATGATGTAAATAACTTGAAGACATTACTAAGACCCGCGGAAACTTCCCAATGAACGCACTGATTCTGAGCTATTTTATATACAGTATATTATCAAAATGAATACACTGAGAGTGCATTCTATTGTGTAATGGCACGTAAAATATGGATTCTATTGAATTCATATTTTTTACTTTGTTAAACTCGAATTCTAGAAGAAAATTAATTGTCAACAATCCTAAAATATAATTAATTACGCGGAGTGCACAAGTAACTTTGATAAGTGTGTCTCAGCGTTGCGATATGCTGATACTTTCTTTGGTTTTATCGTGTCAGCGAAACTGCTTCGCGAGACGCGTCGCGTCCGAGTAATTCGTCACCTTTAAATCCGCTTGGATCAGTCATTCTATAACGAAGTGTATCGTACGTGCTGTGCACAAAACAGAATAAGATAGTATAAGTAAGTTGAATTAAAAATCCTTTTTTTTAAATTACTTGAATATGTTCTTTGCTCACTTATAGAATAGCATCAGCGTTTAGCAGCTGTATAGACAGTAAATGTTTTCGAAGAATTTTCTGTCTTCGTAAACTTGTCAACAAAATTTTAGAACTTGAATGTCGCCGCAATTCCGTATATTAATACAACGCATTTGAAATGAGCCGCGTATTCTTGCACTAATTACGTATACGATCTTTATATAATATTTAAATATTCCATCAATTTCCGACAACAAAGATATGGACCATTTTGCTTATACCTTATTCCGTTCTTTCATTTCCATTGACGTTCGGAGATGTCGTGCGGTTATTTCCTGAAAAATAACCCGAGCGAAAAGTAAGTCAGGATCCGGAAGACCGTGAAGCGTTCCAGGAATACAATGTGCCATTTAAGTTTCGCGATCCGTGGAGAGACACAGAATGGAACGACTTGTGTCGCGAGAATTTTTCATTTCGTATCTCAAATTTTGTCCCATAAGTATGAAAAAAAAATCATAAATTGTAACGACTATCGAGCGGCGAATGATTGAATAATCCTGTTTTTTAAATTGTAATTTTTGTGAAAATAATGTATTCAGGGTGACGGGAGCTGCGTCGAACAGCTCCCATGATTCATTTGGTAGGGACTATTAGGGGTGTTATGATATAATCAATCATTCACGCTGTAGAAGTTTGTTGGAAAAACATATTTGCATTATGCACACATAGACACAAACACATAATCGAATCGCGCAATGTATATTGACTAAAACTGAACAAAGCACTGCGAAAAACCTATTACATTCTTCATTATTATTAATCTAAATTGCAGATGGATATCTGCATTAAGTATACATATATTTATTCCGCAAATTTTAATTAATGACGCGTTAATCTCATTTAAAGCATGATTAAATAATATGAAATTAGCGAATTAATATAGCTGCAAAATGGCGGATAATTTAGATGTTATTAGATTTGCAGAAAATTGTAATTTGAATTTTACTTTGAAGTTACAAAAGCGATACATTTTCATACATCAGATCCGTTTTAATTATAACCGCGAAATACTCTGTTACGCCATCATGTTACGCAATGTTTACTTAATATATTATTTATAGTATTTTCAACGTAGATAGTTACAATTGCTATGTGATAGGTCTTTGTATCTCGCATTAAACACTATGAAATAAACATTGTGTTTGGTAGGAAATATCCATGATACTTCTGTTGTAAATAACACATTAGTGACTAATTAGTCTTTCGTTATTTATTTTTTGTCTTGCATATTATATTTAACATATCGTATTTTACAATACGACGAATTGTATATCATGCATTATAATAATTCATTTTGTATAAAATTTCCTTAATATGAAAACGCGTTTTTGAAATATTACTAATGTTACGCAATCTATCCTTTACGAGACACTTTTCTACGTCTATTACCGCTGTAAAATTGCTACGTAATTTACACAAATTTCATTCTGACGCTTTCATCCCGCGACATAATTTCTAATCTTGAAATCGATATAATTTCGGTGAGTCTAAATTTCGATGCTACGGAGACGCGCTCGAAAGCGATCTTGGTCTCTTCGTGGACAATGTCCACCAGTATATAGGAAAATTCAGGTTTCTCTCGTGTACAGCATTGAAAGTTGGGTTTACCGAAATTATGACGGTCTCAACGCCCAAACTCTCGGATTCTTAACGCAATAACTGCTTAACGCAAACTGCCACTCCCTCACGTTTGTTTCTCGCGTGCACAGTGGACGCGCGGTTGAACATGTTAAAGTCGCTCGGTATCGGAGCGAAAGATTTATCCTTACCGCCTTTACCGCCCACGGTTATCCAGGCGAGCGCAATGGCGAGCGACAGCCGGGCTGGTAATGCCGTATCCACGAGCGCCAGCGCATCCGGAAATTGCACTACCGTCGTCTACGCATTTCCGAAGGAGGATCACGTAGTGCTGGGATACCTGAATGAGTGGATCAATGCCTACTCCTTCATAACGAGTGAGTACACCAACGGTCGATCGTTACTTTCAGCTGGTAAAACGCGCGCTGTTTCTATCGATCCCCGACGACTCTTGCCAGGGTTGGATACGATAGGGTAGTTTGCCCCACGACGGCAGACGTTGGCGACAGATATTTCTCGTTGTATGTAGCTGCCTGAGCATCCTATGGTATACATGCCTATAACGAAAGATACCTTGATTCTTGCCGAGGCCTCCGGTTAATATTGAACAGTTCAATTTTTTGGATGTTAAGACATATTTTATAGTCTTTAATTGTTGTATCTCAATTAGTGCAGCAGTTTTTGTATTTTGTCTATGGCATTTGATACCAAACTGATCAAAATTGACCGGTTTGTATTCTGGCCTCTCGATTGTAACCGCTGATTGATTCCTGACTGGCAAATGTAAGCATTGTGTGTTTGACGTTGCATTTTAGTGGCAATATTTAGTAGGGCATGTTAATTGGTTTTTTCTTTTGTCTTATGGTTCCCGAATTTTATTCGAGTGCCATGTTGGATGCGCTTGTCTATGCGTGCATAATAAACGATCTACATAGACAATTTTGCAATTGGATAAAAGCAGATGATTAAAACGCATAAGAACGAATAAAAACAAGAGAAATGATGTGCTTTTCTTTTATATATTTTTGATAACGCTTGAATCTGCTATTGCCGATATTTCACGGAGACGAAAGGAGGAAAGGAAGAAACACGAGGTTTTTAAGTATTCGTTTAACGTGATTTCTGCAGACAACCAAGAAAAGTTCTACCTCTACATTATTGTATCGGTCAGCGCCGGTATACTGCTCTTTCTGGGGTTGGTTATCGGCCGTCTATTAATCAGCCGGCATCGCGCCAAGAGGGATGCAAAGTTCCACGCGAATAACGAGACCCTCCCGAATGGATTCACCGACGACATTTCCGAGATCGATGCCGACATCGATCTCACCACCCCGGTCGCAGTGCCAATGCAAGACGCAAGGTAAATATCTTACTCTTCGACAAGAAAAGAATGACCTCTTCCGTTATTACGCGAGTTAATAAAATCACTTCAATGTGTGTCTCACTTTTGTTTTTTTTACTTACTACTATTCAGATCTAAAATAACTGATCACTCTACACTGGAAAAAAAATTATCTGCATTTTAGTGAATATATTAGTTTGCATACGACTGTGACTCCATTTACTAAAATAAAGAAAATTTTTCTTTTCATTTCCGTTTCACTTATTGTTAGTATATGTGTACTGAAAAAATATACTAATAAAAAATTAATAAGGAAAATGTTCCTCATTTTAGTAAATGGAGTCACAGTTGTATGCAAACTAATATTTTTTTCTCAGTGTAGATATGTGTGAAACCAAAACACGAGATAGCGATAAGAAGTATTTACTCGAGATTTAAATAGAGTATAATTGTTTTGGAAATTTTTAAACAACTTTAATCTTAAATAATTTTTGTTGCTACTTTTATTTCACTCTTAATAATAAAAGAAAATTCTGGAAATTTTATCACAACCTTATTTTTTTACATTACATGGAAGAGCTTTTTGTATAAAAAAGCTAATTGTATAATCTAATTATCTTTCCTGTATTTTGTAGATTGCCCGAAACTCAGTTGGCCGAGAGGCTCCATGGCGAACGTTATTACGGCGACACGAGGATACCTTTGTCGCCGACAAGCATCCACGCCACGTCGGTACCTCACCCAACCAACACGGGGATGCGCGTTGATCTCGGGAACCACATGGTCGGCACGGATAATCTCCACACGATTCTCCGCACGGAAAATCCCCGGAACCTCAACAGCAAAAGCTACTACTATGGCTGACAGGAGGAAGGGGTTGTCCCGCGCGAGGGACGACCCCCGTCCTTGAGCCCGGTACCGGAAGTTAGCACGCGAAAATATTGCTTTTAATTGTGAAAACGGGAACTCGGATACGGCAGAGGCGGGCGCGCCGCACTAAGCCGCTGTAAATTACGTTGAAGACGTTAAACAAATTACCATTTGTTGCGCCGAATTATGGTACATATTGTGACAGTGCGATCTCAGATTTGTCAGTCGTCGGACGCCGAACGGTGAGCGTCCGTCGATGTTCGTTAAAACAGACTGGGCTTGTATATCTGTAAACGTGTCGTCCATTTCGAGGGTTTGCGAAAATTCTCGATTAGAAATGTATGATCTATCGTCATACAAAGTAAGGGTGGGAAGGGGAAGTAAATGAAATATATAGTTAGCACATATATTGTCTTGTTGCGATATTACAACGAGAACGATGATGATCGATTTGTAAATGTGTATAAGAAGACTCGAGTGGTTTCTTCGAATAGGACTGAAAGTAGCTTTAAGAACCACCGCAAGCATTTTACATCTGAACTGTGCGTTCAAGCGCCCTGCAGTTACAGAAAGAACAAAATGCAATCAGACACACGTGACAGTGTTCACCGAATGTTGTCGCTTTTCCGAATCATAAAATGGTATTGAGAAAGTAAACGTATATTGCGAAATAATATTTATTTCTTGAATTATATTAAACTATAAAATTGATGGATTGTGTTTCGTTGTTTAATAGGTAGACATATCTTATGGAAACTGTGTTATCGACCTTGTCGACTCACGATCGATTTACTCGTTGTATACCTTATACTCACCGTATACTCAACTGTATACCCACGGAAGAAACTCACGGAGCGAGTTCCATGGAGCATATCGATAACCTGCCGGTAACATTTCGCCGATAACAGACTTCTGGAATACTTCTTATTCGCAACTGGTTCGTAGCGACCTGCGCTATATCAGTGGAAAGAAATCAACAGATTTCCAACATTTGTCTCGAGAAAGTCGACAATGTGAAAAACAACTTGGAACATTGAACTGTTTATGAGCGATGATTTTGTATATAATTTCCTCAGTATCGAAATCCAAGCAGGCCAATTTCCGTGAAGTCTGTAAAGGCAACCGTGTTAGAAAAATCCGTACCACCCGACGTTTCTTAAAAACCGATCGCCGCTTGTGCGCCAGTTGAAAATTATTGACCACCGCTGAAGGGGGCAGCGGCCGTACGCGATCACGCCCATCAAAGAAACTCAAGAAAAAAAATCTCTCAACGAACTTACAGCGGTTTTGTACATCGAAGCTGCCACAGTCGCTGCCATAGTCGAGACGATTTTTATAGAAAATTGATATGTATGTATATCACTCTGTAAATAGAGACGTGTAATGTACAGATAAGTAAGCAAGAGAGAGAGAGAGAGAGAGAGAGAGAGAAAGAAAGAAGGGGAGGCACGGTACCGAGATCTTAAATCGGAAAACGGTCGGAGATTGTAACTGGAGGGTTGTCCTTCTCGTGCCATAGAATCGATTTTGCAATTGTGCGGGAAAGCGGGAGAGCGCGCGTCTGTCGAGCCAGCGGAAACTCTCCCTCGCGGACGATCGCAAGGATTAGTACGTAATAAACAGAGCTCGGATTTTCCTTCCTTCCTAAGGCACATAAAACGAGTGTGCGTTTTTTCGCCGGTGATGCGCAATCTTGTTTGTCACTTATGCTCTCTCTCAGCTGGCTATTGATCGCTGTAAGATTGTACAGGAGCAATGACAGAGAGTCGCGCCGCTGTTCAGCGAAATCAGAATGTCACGAGAAAGTCGTATCTAGAAGCAATCTGACGAAGCGGAACTGATTGAATTGTCTAATTCCGAATTTAATTGCATTTGGAGTCCGTCGGTTTAACGGAGCTTAAAAATACGAGTGTATTTTTTTTTTTAGAGAAAGCTTTAGCAGTCCTATTTCTTTAGACAAAGCGTAATTTTATTTTTTTTTTTCTTAAATGTGAGAAACTTTAATTTTTACATTTCTTACAAAATTTTTTATTTTTTTTTGTAATTCCATATTTCTTATAATTTTCTATTTCTCAGAATATTTTCTGATTTTGATTGAACACGATAATATACCCCTACCTGTATGAGAAATGAATCAAGATTCCATTTCGTAAGGAAAAATTACGATAGATTGCGTATCACACGGGACCACGCCATTATTATTTGTATGAGCCGTATTAATGTAATTTCGCTCAACTGCCCGTAGTGTACGACAAATCCGAGCTCGAGCAAGCCCGTTCGCGTTGCTTGTTTGTATGTCGTTCGGTAAGTCGTAATTCCCTGAGCTCCACACACAGAGAATGTCGTTATAACAAATCGATCTCACGAGCATCCGGCGACGCGGAGTCGCATTTTCGACACATCAGCGAGGTCGTTAACGCAATAACGCCCGCACCGATCGTTATATCTTTAAGGGCTAGGTCATCAGTTAGATAATATGTCGAAGTCGTCTGAACATCAATGGAATAATTTGACACCACGACCTCGCGCGGGGTCGCGATCATCAGGGACATATATCATTCTCGCGGATTGATTTTTCGCCGAGACGAAAAATATGTGCGAATCTAAATAACTCGTGCGAGAAGATACATGTTTACTAGTACATACACACTTACATACTTACACATTAAACATATTTTTTTATGTAAACATAAATATTTTTTTTTATATACACCTGTATAGTCATCTATATTTTCACACGATAACTAACGACTATTGATACAGTCGATATTTTATTTTCGCGTCTCTGAAAGAAAAATTAAAGCTCTTTGCGAGAAGGAAGATTCGTTGGATCAATCGACGCACGTGTTTCTTTTCTTCTGATATACATTTTAGCAACAATTTCACGAAATTTCTTTTTATTTATTTATCTATTTTTTTTTTAATCTTCTCATTTCCTTGTATGAATGAATATGGCAAACGAATCGATTACTCCGGCAAGCGATTATCGGTCACTGAAAAAATTATTTTCTTCCACGAAACAGGAATTAATTTTATGTTCGACGTTATTTTCTAATCTACAAATTCTACATTTTACAATTATTTGTTTTCATTGTAATCACAAGCCGCGGATATAAAATTTATAATCAGAATTACACGAAGGTTTATTTAATTTAATAGATAATATAAAACTATTCCGGTAACGCGCGGAATAATTAATACATTTTTAATTTCTTATTTATTTATCTTTCCAGTTGTCTCTAGTCACATTTTACGTCAAGAAATATCGATTTTAAAGACTCTCCGGCAATATCACGAGCAACATCGATAGAAAGACAACTCGATTTCCGCGAGCCGGCGATTCGAATCATACCAGTGTAACCGAACGTGTAATCGAGTCGTCCCGACAGAAAATATAATTCCCGAGGGCCGTCATCACGCGGCTTATACGCTCAGCGAGATCCAAAAACTTCGGAAAACGAGTTCCTTCGCGGTTGAGATGCAATTACGTAGCCTTGCGGGTGCGTGTTTTTTTTAATTGGTCTACGTTAATTAAGGTTTACGTACCGCAAAGCTGTGGATGGGTCCGCCATCCGGAAGAAAATCCTCTCATCAGCGCGAGAATGGTTCTTCTTCATTATTATTCTTCCACTTCCCACACAACGAGCCGGCTGGCTGTCTCGCGAACCCCTCTCGGTTTTCTTTTGTGCGAAATTCCCCCGCGAAATTTCAGCGACGGCGCCTTGTATTTATGCAAATAGCGTCGTGTAACATTCACGCGTCACGAGGCGTTGGAAACTCGGAAACACTCGCTACTCTCGCTTTTATTTTAGTGTCCTCTTTATTCTTATCCCGCGCGTTATTTTCGTCGTTTTATTCTCATCCAGACACCGACCGATAATATCATTCTTAAAACTCGTTCCAAGTTTCTCGTACGTTTCCGCCAGAGATATAGGTGACAATTCCAGAATACACACAGGCGTCATTAATATGTCGCGTGTTAAGCATAAAGACACACCGCGCCGATATATTTCAGCGACAGAGCGATCGATGTCGCTTTAAAGTTTATTCCGCGCTCTAGGGACGCGTTATAGTTGTACGCCGCGCGTGTAGCATTAATTTTTCGTTGAAACGTGCTGCGAAATCAGAAAAATAATTTCGCTCTCGGCAATCGTCCCGCGTTTCTGCTTAGCGGCAGAAGATGACGGCGACCCGATAACGTTCCCCGCGCTTATCCGTCAGTATTTACATTGACAAGATGCAAATCGCACGCGTCGCAAGCATCCCCCCGACTCCAAAATGCAAATTAGACCTATGTAAATATGTTGTAAGAAGTGCCGTTTCTACAGTTTTTCACGCTTGCTTCGCGTTTCTCTATTTTCCGAGCCGGCACGATCAATTCTCTTTCGCCCCGCTGAATTCACCTCGCCGATCTGTCCTTTTTACGGAACACCGCGCTTCCGCGAAGCCACCTCATTATCATATCGCGGCCGTAGCGAGAGCTCGCGCTATTATTTATTCTCGCAGCCCCATCGCGTTCGTCTAGCGGGAATGAATGAATTGTACCTTATATACCAAAGACGCTTCATTGAACGGCGGTCAATCGATCAGTGGTTGAAAAGCCGACGGATAAAGCGGCGGATTACACTCGTTCCTCCTCCACTGCGAATTGATTAGCATCCGTAAAAAGCAGGCAAGCAATGTTTCGTCGAAGACGAGATTTATTCATGTATAAATGTGTGTTATATAAAATTCGCATAATTCTGTGATGGTACATTAGTGACGAAATGTTAAAGAAATGCAAGTGCGGATGCATGGAACGATCGTTTATTGACAAATACTTGTAATAAACGTTTGTTCCACGCTGACGCCACTCTCTATTACCTTGTGCGTTACATCTATTAAAAGTCATTATAAATATGTTTATGCATGTACCGACGACAGCGCAGTGTTTTGCCAAGTAGACGAAATCGTATTTTTATTTTCGAAATGGAATGCAACAATTCCGAACTTAGGTTTCTCCGCTTGTCTGGTTTTTCACCGATACCGCTTTCAATTGGGCAATTAACGGACGAAGCCGTGAGAGCATCGCGGTATCCGCGAACGGTCGCTAAGCGGTCTTGCGAAATTTTGTCGTGCGTTTCATCTCGCGCCTCTTTACCTCGTTCGGTATTAATTAGTCTATTCTCGTTGAAGCAACTTGTTCGGAGTGCCTGATATTACTTAACGAGAAGCGTCCATAAGTACCGTACGTACTCGCAATTTCCCCCCCCCCCCCCCGTCGTCATACAAACTCCGCGTATTATGCGCAATCCCTCCGCGATACGGATCCGCGCGCGGAATTGCCGGCTTAATAGCGCGCACGAGTTTAAGTTAACTCGTGCGAATCTTGGTTTCTATTTTCTTCGAGAAATTGAGGGAATCCGTGAGCAGCATAATATAGAAAGTGCGGCGAGACGCACAATTCCTCTTCGAATTGATCGCTCATTATGAGTGGAGGAAATCGCGGGATATGCCATTTCAAAGATCTTTCAATTCGCCGATCGAAATTTTTTGCATTTTAAATTGCTACCTGACACGCATTTATTACGATTGTGTTTCACGCGTTCTTATTTCAGGTGACAAAGTGGCTCGTGTACGTACCGTAACGTTGCTTCGCGTTAAATAACGCAATGTTTTGTATGCAGACGGATGTGGGAGCGGTATGAAGACAGTATGCGTGTGTCTAAAACGTAAAGAGATAGATAGAGAGAGAGAGAGAGAGATAGATAGATAGATAGATAGAGAGAGAGAGAGAGAGAGAGAGAGAGAGAGAGAAAATGAGGGAGTAAAAGAATGTTGTCATATTAAGACGTTTTTATTGTAAGTATAATTTGTAAGCACATCTGTAAATATCGCTGTACTATAAATAATTGTGTACTCGTCGATTCGATTCCTTTCCGACTGCGAATCGCACGTTTTTACATTAATCGAGGAACACACGCGTTGATTTAAACGGCGACTTATATAATAAATTGTTACTATAAAAAAAATAATAGATATAACGTATATGCGCACACACGTGTAAGTGTGAGTTAATATTTTGTTATAAAGTGCAAGCGAGCGAGGCCCTCCCGCTCGCGTATATAGATCGTCGTCGCGGAGGAAGTATGGGCCACGCGTCATCTGGTTAACGTCTGGAGCGACTCCGGTTCTTGAAGGTACGATTAATGTTTTCAATTTATGTAACTGTCCCTTGCATATGATTTACAATTATAATAAATAATTTATGGAAAACGCAGCCCGCAATACATTCATTAACTCGTCTTGGTTTTTTCTTACTCCAGGAGAAGAATGTTCATATATTCGTTTCGTTTTCAAGATAATGAAACCCGTATGAAAAAGCGCAAGGGAGAACGATAAATGGTCTAAGAAATAAGTTTTTTCTCAGCTTGGTCTTTTTTATATATTTGCCTCGGTATTTTGCAGGTTATCTTACATAATGGAATCTTATTATGCTATTGTAAGTTGTAAAAGAGAAGTTTCTCCGGCTTTATTTCAAGCGAAGAACTGTTTTTTTTTATTTTATGAAAATTGTACTGTTATTTGCTTCAAGTTTTATAATCTTCTTGTAGAACAAATTATAACAAATTATAACATTGACCAATAATTTGCGAATGCTTATGTACTTTGGATGTGTTTGGATTATGTACTTGTTTTTTTAATGCATATTACATAATAATTTTTTGCAAAGTAATTACGTTTAGAACATCAGTTTATATATCTTTTTTAACTCACAAGTTTTCTGAGTATTCTGTATATATGTTCCAAATTCTCTCTTGACTAATATACATGAAGAAACCATTCCAATAAGCAAATTGTCCGCAGTATAATAAAATTATTTATAATTATTATTTATTATTAGTATATATATTGAGAGGTACCGCATAAACAGCTAATAGCAATTATTTATATGTATTAGATTATTATAGACGATACCAATCATGTATTAATTACATGTGTGCTTATATTATTTTATTACATTATTTTAATAACGGGAACATACACGTTGCTCGGGCCATCTAGTAATTGTTGGTGTTACTACACATGACATCAAATAATGTTCGTGCGCAGATTTGCTCAGATATCACAACAGATCCGGTATCATCTGTGTCTGCATTAAACTCGTGTTTTAGAAAAGCAAAGTCTGCCGATGTAATTTGATAATAGATTGTCGGCAGAACCCGAGCAGAATCTGTCAATTCGTAAACGTTTAAATGAAATACATTCTTTAAAAATTTAAATGGTTACGAAACGACAGATTTTGCTCAGTTTCTGCGGTCAATCTGTAATATTCTATTAGCAAATTCTGTTATATTTCTGCTGACATTTTATTGACAAAATTTGCAGACACTTTCAAAATCTATTCTCGACAGATTTGACTATCTGGGAATGTAAGACAAATGTAATTTAAGGTAAAGAGGAATTTAGACAGGAAGATTTAGTAATAGATTTTATAAATTTGCTATTATCTATACTTTTTTCCGCGTATCTTTCTTAAATCTGCTCGCTTTAATTAGTATTTTTTGACGCTTTTTCTGCACATTTAGTTTTATGTAACAAAACAGCCATGGCAAATGTATTCAGATAATCAAATCTATTGAGAAAGTTTGCAAAGTACGATCGATTAGATAATAAAGTACGCAATAGTGTATATATTCGCGCACGCACATTATTTGAGGTCATGTGATCATGTGTAATAACACTAGCAATTACTAGATGGCTCACCAGCAACGTATGTTTTCGTTATTAAAATATACTTAAATGTATAATATAAGCACGCATGTAGTAATATAAGTTTGGTATCGTATACAGGATTTACACATATAAATAGTTGTCTACTGTATACGATTACCTCACTATATATACTAAAAATAATAAATTATCTATTATGGAGAAAGTATGGATCTCTATTAAAGATCTATCTGAGTTCCACCGTAGAAATCGATAGACGTCGCATGGCGCTATGGAGGTTGTACGGATTGATGGGCGTTATGTTCCGTGAAGACTGCAGAGTCTTCATAAAAAGATGCAACATTTTGAATTACTATATTTATGCTATCGCATTAATATACGTTGATGATTTTGATGTTGAACAATTCCTGACAGTTGAAAGTTTAATACTGTGTAAAAACATATTCAATAAGATCCATTAGCAACCACCACCATATCCGAACGTTCACGGAAACTGCTCACCACTTGTTCGAGTGCTGCGGTAGGAATCCCTTCTACAGCGGTTTTGAATGTTGATTTTCAAATTCTCAATTGTGCGAAGGTTATTCTGGTACCTATAGACGTGATCCTTCAGATCACCATAAATGAAAATCATAGGGATTTAAATCCAATGGGGAAATCGAGTTCATGATGAAATTGTTCCAGATGCCGATTAAATATTACTCTATATTACATTTATTCTCTATATTGAATATATTTTTATATAACATCAAACTCCCAGTTGTCAGAAATTGTTCAACGTCAAAATCATCAATGTATGTAATGCAGTAGCCTAAATATAGTAATTCAAAAGTGCTGCGTCTTCACGTGAAGATCTTGTATACATGTAAAAGTGATACAGTACACATAAAAATAACAATTAACACATGGTAGCAGCTTAATGCAGTTATGAGTAGCCCTCAGTTACAATTAAATTAGCATCTAAACAACCACAAACGCGCACATATTGATTAAGGATTTAGCACATTTAACATTTAATTACGAACGATACGTCATGGTGGATGGTGCTCTCTAATCGCTTTCGCGTAACATGTATTAGCAACCGTAATCGTAATAACATGCGAGGATGATAACGGGTGAATGCATTGCACGTGGAGTTGGACTGCCCTCGCGGGAATATACCGCCGCTCGATAATAAACCGGTAGCCGAGACTTTGAGCTTGTTTCGATAATTACGCGTTAATTGCTTGCGAATTGCCAGATAATTATTCGCGAAAGTTGCCGCGCGTTTCGCTAAAATATTTCGCCGTTGAAACTTCTGCGGATTCATGCGAGGCGCGTCTTTTTTTCCTCGCTTTTCCACGCTCGCGTGAGATCCACGCGAAGTGGATTTAACTGCGCCGGAAAATTTGATTGATCGAAATCGGCATTTGCATGTACGCTCCGTTCAATTCTCTGTTCCTTCAAAGTTTGCGAACGAACTAACGCGAATTTTGTTACGCGCAACCGTGCAATTTGAAAAATGTTTTATTTGAATTGTTCTACTTGATTTTTCTTCGCGATAACGAATCAGTCTGAAAACGTTTACCTTTGTTGTTGGTTTCCATTTGTATAGCCAGATCGCATCGTTGCTTTTGTCAGCAATTTATTGTGTTACCGAACCGTGGCAATAATATTTTCAACAGTTAATATAACGGATAGCGTGAAAAGTACTTGTTTCTTCAATTTACGTAATTAATATCACAATTGTATAATGAGTAGCGGTATTTTTTGCGGATTGATTGAGTCAACCGTGTGTTTCCTGGCAACGAAGTCAGAACAATGGAAAACGTATTTGTCCGAATTAATTACCGGCACGATAAGTTGGCCTGCTGATTTCCATCCAGCTGGAAAGTTAATTAAACGTTAACTCCCACATTTCTCATTTGATCAGAACGTATAATAATGACCGTTTGCTTGACGAGCGATTCAATATTCGAAAATAATAATTGGAGAATTGATCACTTTTAATAAAAATCATTATTTATGTCATAGTAAATATTAAATAGCACGTGCAGAGATGCATACGCATACGTTCTATGTTTTTCTCAAATTTCTGATTGAAATTTATTAATACTGCTGGCATTTTTCATGTATTTTGCAGCAAATACCCCGTATCGATAAAAATTTTATAGGACCGGCATGTTCCAAAGGTAAGGAAAAATTCTTCACTGCCGTAATCGTCATTTTTTTTTTCCAGAACATGGCCTGAAACGTGACGCGAAACGTGATGCCGTTACGCGTGACAATACACTCTCGCGCGCACGAGGCCGTAAAACGTGGAACATAACGCAATTATCTATGCTATAGCAAGATATAAAATATTCACGTGATCGCTACACCACGTTTACAGACTCGTATATTTGTACACGATGCAACGAGGCTTAAAGTATAGCTTGATACAAGTTGCACGTGAATATTCCATACTACGGAGAAAATGGATAACGCGTATTACGGTTCGCATATACGGAACAAAGAATTTGAATTAAAAATTTATTTAATTCAATTAATATTTATATTCCATACGAGAAACGTGCTAAAAATATATTTATTCTGTTTTACATGATTTGTATTACAAGTTTGAGATATACAGATCGATCTAAGCTCCTATGCTGATGCACTCTTTATTGATAATTAAATGTAGCGTGAGATAAAACTTATAAAAATAAAAACACGTCAAAAGAGAATACAATCTGATGTACTCTTTTTTTTCTAGCGTCGCGCAGTCTGATGAAAATCGAACAATCATCGTGTTACCTCGAAATCGAGCGATTTCCTCGGCACGCACATTCAATATTAGTTTATTATCATAACGGTGAGAGAAAATTGTAAATTTTCTTGTTTTGCTCGAAAATTGGCTGTTTTAAATTATTTAGCTTTTGCTTAGTCGAGCGAGATTATTTTATTTTCTCTCTTGTTTTCTTTTTTTTAATTTAATTATATCTACCACTGTGATGGTTTCTACACCTGTGCAACAATATAGCAATATACAGAGTAAATTTGAGATAATTATAAAAATATTTCGATAAGATAAAAATGAGCAAAGAAAGAAAGAACGTATATGTTTGTATGTGTATGTTTTTAATTATTTCTCGAAAAATTACAAAATTTTAATATACGCAGGCAAATAATAGAGTTATGAATTACGTGACTGAAAGGTTATTGCAACGGCGAATAAAATTATGTACATTACACAACAAATAATTATGGAGCTCGAAAGGGGCAGAGAATTTCCCAGCGTGATAAATTCGTTCTCGTGGGCGAATAATGAAATATGTTATATTCGACGAATTAATTTTAGAGACGTTATCAACGCGTCCATTCTGAATCAATTAAAAAGCTAGACTGCAATTGTGGCCTCGTCGCCGAGATCGAAAATGTAATTTCGATGGAAGCGATACGAAATCGGCGAGCGAGCGTTCCATGATGAATGATTCAGGAGCGGGGCGCGGCGCACAGTAGCAGCAGCGGTTGCTGCAGGCTCTCAATGTGCGCGACGATTTTTCTCCCTCCGTTTTCCGTTGATTGCTTTTCCGTTTATATAGGTAGCGACTGCCCCCCCCCCCCCCCCCCTCGTCCCAGCTCCTCGTGTCACTTGTAAGAAACGGCGAAACGTCGTCGAAGCTCCTTTCCTCATGACAGAGTCGTCGCCCGTCGTCGTTCAACCACGATCTACGCGACGACGACGACAGCTTTCGTATACGGTTGCAATAGAAATATCACCGACGGTATTCAGCGGCGCGGTGCAATAACGCAAGCCACGTGAGTATATATTTGCCGACGCGGGCACAATAAATGATTTAAAATCGTGGAATCAGTGACCCACATTTTACATGTGTTCCACCGGGTGCGATTAAAATCGCGTATGCACGACCCGCATGCCGCATAAAATGATATCGCGCCTGTCCCAAACAATTGCACGTGTCGATAACGCGCGTTTAATATTTTCGCGTAAATGATGAAGCTGAAAGGGATGATAGAACGGTCCATGTCGTATAACACAATTCGCGAGGGTAAGAAAAACAAAATAAATCAGAGAAATCGAATGCTCGACCGCATTTTACGATCTAAAGCGGCAAATAATCACCCAATATTTTCCGAATAATAACGGTGATTATTTGCACGCTTGTGCTTAGCAAAGAAATAATTACGGAAGTTATTGCAAGAAGAAAACGCAGCTTGAGCTACGAGAACATCTTAAGTATCATCGTGCATTCAGGCAGGCAGGGGCAGAATTAATCTAATATTTTATGAAACACATTTTACCTCTCTGGTTCCGTGCTCTCGCTGAATCGTCCAAATTCCATTTAAACTTCCGCTATTATATATTTAATAATTCTCTATTAAATATTTGTGCCAAATAATTTCAAAAATTTTATTTAAATTTATAGCATATTTAACAGTTTTATACTTTGATGTGCAAAGATAAAATAATTTTATGTATGATGAAATGCGTGACTTGTGAATTTTTCAAAATTCATTATGATTAAATTTATCACGACATCGGTGTACTCTAGAAGAAGCGCTTTTTCACTAACTAACTATAATGATTTAAACCGTTATTCCAGTTTTAAGCAGAATTTCCGGTAGTCAAGCTGCAATGCAGTAAAACTTCTGTTCGGTCTCGACTCTCGAATGAAATTTTACTCTCGTTGCGTTAGGTTGGTTAAACATTCAAAGATTTTATTTTATCTGCCGTCTGGAGGACGGATCAAGCAGGACGAAGTTCTTGAGTTAAACCGAAAGCCATGGTGCGCACCTGGGCATGTCCCACTTTACTCGCAAAGTTTACATGAACTGAAAAGCAGGCGTTTTCATAACTCAATAGCAAAAAGATGACGATGTACAGCAATGAATAGCGAAAACGGTGTGCAGCGATCAAACAAATTTGAAGAGTCGACGACTTGAATACGAAGCGTTTTTATTAAAGTTAAATTTCAGTATATAAGAGACACGTAAGAAATAGAAATTTACAATACGGAAAATTGCACGTTTTGAGTGACCCAAGATACGGTGCGACAAATCGTCAAAATTGTACCGTTCCGTTTGCTGTATTTGCAAAGGGGATGGATAAGGCGACAAAGCAGATAAGATATCGAGAGGGAGAGGCTGAGAATACCATTTGCATGAAATTACATTCAACTCGAGATACGTCAAAAGTGCAGACCACTACCAGTAGCACTCTCGGAAGTTGGCAATAGAAGAGAGATGTCTAAAGGAAGTGCGCCTGGGTATTTGTGCATTTACACTGCAGTCGCACGTACACATCATGCAGTCGGACTATATCGGATTACGTACGCTATCGGTAGTGATGGGAATGATACGCCCACGGCAATCGATAAAGGATTTAAGAATAAGACCATTAGAGTATGACAGATATATATACCAGAGAGGGAATATGTCGATAGCTTTGGCACACACGCGTGTTAAGGTATTATCTCATATATATTTTCCGGAAAAGGAATTTAAACGTTTGGAAGGTTTTAAATTCGCACGCTGTCGCACAATTTCTCTTCCTGGCGATACGTACATATTTCAACGTAATCTCGCCAGCGAGGCGTGTACGCGCTGCACACAAATTCACGCACGAGCTCTGCGGTAATTAATGCAATTATCTTTTCGGTGGTTCCGCGCGCAACAGCGTGCCTCGCCTAAAATACACCGAAGAAGATTAATTTTGTTGACTGGATAGTCGGACGTACGTCGTTTATATTAGCCGGAAGATTACAACCAGATTGCAGCCGTTACCGCGCGCGCAGGTCGATATACCCACCGTCCAAGGTCCACGATGCTCCTGTCGGCCGTCTCGTCTATTCATTCCCCTCAATCTCGATCACTCCCGCGTCAACGTTCACGCGTCCGGAACGGCTCATGCGTAAATGACGGTGAACAGTGCGTGCGTTCAACAGTAAGCGACTTGTGCTTTTGACGCGTCGATGTGTGCCGGGGGGCGTGTGAACACGCGACCGCGTCGCGTCGCGGTGCGAAAAGGCGGATGTAATCAGATTTCTCTCAGTCTCTCTCTTCGCTTTTTCCGCTCTCTCCTCCATTTCTCGCTACATTGCATCGCGCCTACGGGATTACAATGTAAGAACGTCACGTCGCACGGTCCTACGGTGTGCCATGAATATGCAATCGTGCGGGAGCGTATACGGGAATAATTCTCGCGCTGCACGCGATCCCTTTCCGACATGTAACGTGCATTAGCGATGCGCAATGTTACGCGAGAAAGAGTATCATCGAGCGATTTTAAAACGTCACCTGGAGCGATGAGACTTTAATACGCGTCTCACAGTATCGATAAATTCCTCCGTGCCGAATACGCTGCCGGAATTGAAAACTCTGCCGCGCGAACTTTTTTTTCCAAAGCTAGAGCCTGCGAGCTACAGAGAAAGTAATGACAGAGGCCTCCTGCTTTTGTTACGAGTTGTTGGAAGTTTTGTCCGCGAACGTTTTTGGAAAGCGCGTTTCGACCCTTAACAATCGTGGAAAGCGCAATTATACAATGACGAGTTTTACAGTTACGTGTACCTATATATTTACATGCGTGTTTGTATGTAACGGTTGGGATCGCGAACAAACAAAGCACCGTCGTTACGGACAGTTTAAAATGTCCCATTTTTATAAAATGTAGCCATAAAGAGAGAGAGAGAGAGAGAGAGAGAGAGAAACATAGGAAAAAACGTGGTGAGATAGCAAAAAAAGATAATCGCACTGAATGTTGCGCGATGTTGTTTCATTAAATATGATGATTCTGTTGATTCGCCAGGTTAGTAATACATGACATTTCACCTAAGCTATTACAATAGTTTAACAACGAGCAGCGAATTTGAATTCCAAACACCAGGTGATCCTTAATTTCTCACATGGAAAGTGCTCACAAAAGGTGTTACATAATTGTTATCGTTATGTAT
The DNA here is from genome assembly GCF_003070985.1 of Temnothorax curvispinosus. Classification (NCBI taxonomy): domain Eukaryota; kingdom Metazoa; phylum Arthropoda; class Insecta; order Hymenoptera; family Formicidae; genus Temnothorax; species Temnothorax curvispinosus. Next base: position 876,648 of record NW_020223497.1, on the reverse strand, counting down.
ACTGTATCACTTTACATGTAGACAAGATCTTCACGTGAAGACGCAGCACTTTTGAATTACTATAATTAGGCTATTGCATTACGTACATTGATGATTTTGAACAATTTCTGACAACTGGGAGTTTGATGTTATATAAAAACATATTCAATATAGAGAATAAATGTAATATAGAGTAATATTTGATCGGCATCTGGAACAATTTCATCATGAACTCGATTTCCCCATTGGATTTAAATACCTATGTTTTCATTTATGGTGATCTGAAGGATCACGTCTAGGTACCAGAATAACACCTTCGCACAATTGAGAATTTGAAAATTAACATTCAAAACCGCTGCAGAAGGGATTCCTACCGCAGCACTCGAACAAGTGGTGAGCAGTTTCCGTGAACGTTCGGATATGGTGGTGGTTGCTAATGGATCTTATTGAATATGTTTTTACACAGAATTAAACTTTCAACTGTCAGGAATTGTTCAACATCAAAATCATCAACGTATATTAATGCGATAGCATAAATATAGTAATTCAAAATGTTGCATCTTTTTATGAAGACTCTGCAGTCTTCACGGAACATAACGCCCATCCGTACAATCCATCCATAGCGCCATGCGACGTCTATCGATCTCTACGGTGGAACTCAGATAGAACTTTAATAGAGATCCATACTTTCTCCATAATAGATAATTTATTATTTTTAGTATATATAGTGAGGTAATCGTATACGACAGACAACTATTTATATGTGTAATCTTTGGTATACGATACCAAACTTATATTACTACATGCGTGCTTATATTATACATTTAAGTATATTTCAATAACGAAAACATACATTGCTCGCGGGCCATCTAGTAATTGCTAGTGTTATTACACATGACCTCAAATAATGTTTTCCGTTTTCCGTGTAGGCATTATGGTTGCGGTAGACAACGATATAAATCATATCTTTCTACGTTTCAAAAAAACAAAGCGCTTTTTGTGAAAGTGCTTAATGTAAATCTTACTGCATTATTGCGGTACGTTTTGTCACGTCACGGAGAATAAAACATAAAACTTTTTTTATGTTCCGCAAAGATAATGCAAAAGTTTCATATCTTCTCATCTTCCGTCATGACATGCACTATTTTATCGCCCGGCTCAAATTATGTTTTTAATTTAGTGCAATATATCAAGAGACACGGTAGTGTCCTCGCGCCAAGTACACGCGAAGCGAAACGCGAAACGCACCGTGACTCTTTTACGCGTCGCGACGATTTGCGATATTTTCTAACAGCAATGATGGTTACTTCGCACATTTTTCGTGAAAATAACAGTTGACCGCGAGCTCTCTGTGTCAAATAAATATTTTATTCACAATTGTATCGTAGCTTTCTATTTTGTGGTACTCTGTTATTGAATCTAGTTAAGTAGTTGCGACAATATTCATGATTCTTCTTGTTCCCGTTTTCAATATACTATAATATTTGGCCTTGACCAAAATTATTAGGCACCAAGGCACCCTACACGGAAAGAACGGGTTTGCTAAAGTATCTAAAAATTTAGCTAGATACAGATCTGAAAATAATTGTGTTGTATTATCAAAATAATTATAGTAGGTCGCTGAAGTATGATGATAATACTGTAAAAAATTTTGATAATTTAGCAATCAGTTTGAGTTTTCTACATAATTATTTTAACGGTGCAACAAAATTATTTTCAGATCTGTATCTAGCTAAACTTTTAGATATTTCAGCAAAACCGTTCTTTCCGTCTATTAAAATAAAGTGTTTTTTTTTTAAGTAACATTTATTAAAAAAAAAAAATTAATAAATGCGTTTATAATAATGAACACTCTAGTAAACAACTTCTAAACAATGGAAGTCTTTCTATTAGATTCAGTACAGTATAATGATTACGAGGGTGCCTAATAACGTTATCCAAGTTCATTTCGTTTATTTGGTGAAGTCAACTGTCAACACATTACGAAATATTATCACCATCGACGGTTATGCGACAGCACTTAGAGCGGACATGCATTTTCCGCTCTCGCAGTCGCCGCGCCGCGCCGGTGCTCCTGGCTCGCCTCGTCAGCGAATGCAGACTTCCGTCAATGTCGCATAAAGGAACGGTCGAGTATCCTCCGGGCTACGGGAATGGCGTGGAGTTGTTCGATATGCGTCTTTGTCTCGCGCTCTCACTCGTGACAAATTGTCTCGTCCGAGGGACTTTTCCGTGCCAGTTACGTTCGTAATATGCATCGCGCTGCAGTTTCCGAGTTCGCGGGCGGATCCGAAGCGAGAGAGCGAGAGGTCCGCCGGCGCTGCCGTGTGCGCCGGTGCCTTCTGTGAATGCGTCGTTAAATTTTTTGCAAGTCCAAATATACGCTTATATACTCGTTTTCGTGGGGAAAACTTCGCGGAATAAATGTGTAAGAGAGCTTGTTCCTCCTTTCCCTCTTAGTTTACGGGATTTTAAAGCCGTTATACTAAACCAACCGGAGAATTTAATACGCATTCGCATGCTTTTTATGATACTCCACTTTAAAATGTATTAAGAGCGACAGAAAGAAATGCGAGTTATAGTTTGCTGTACCTATATCTAAAAGATAACTCTATGATATTTCGTATTCTATAGCTCTCACACGTTAAATACTTGCGATAAATCTTTGCGAAACAGATCAAGTTTTTCCAGTTCGTTAATAGACAATGAGAGCGTTTAAGTTTTGCATCGAAAATACTTTCGCGCTTTCCATAATGTACATTTCCGATAACGTGGACGGTAATCGCGGGATGCCGATCAGAAAAATCTCATGTTTCAATTTACTTCACTGGCGCAAGCGAAGCAATGCATAGAACGAGTTCTTCTTCGTGTAATTTCCCGCTTTATGAGGTATCCGATAAAAATCTCATCGTGTGATTCCGCGCAGCTCCCTCGTAAACTAGCTCCGCGCTATCGATTTCTCATTTGCCCTTTACACAGGTATTCTATAAAACTGTTTTTTTATTAGCTACGAAAAGTGCGCTGTCATAATCGAATTTTACAACTGGAGCTTCCTTACCTCGTCTTAAGTGCGACGTAACTTTGTCCTTTCGAGCTGATTAAAAAGAAGATATTCTGGAGATATTGCTTATTTATATTTTTAAAAATACCAAACATTATTATTATTCAATATAATATATTTGCATCATGTTAATAAAAGAAACATTTTATGATGACAATGCTTTCAGCTTAGCAACATTATATATAACATTATTACGTAATCGGTCGTCTAGCAATTAAAGTACACCGATATTTGCAAAAAGGTTATTACAATAAAAAAAAATGAGTTGAGTCTTTTTCGCTTCCTCATAGAGGAAACTTTGTTTTTTTTATTTATGGAAAAGAAATATCTTCACATCTTCAAACGTATCTTTACATAAATCATAAGTTGTAATCATATCACTTTTAAAATATAAGTATTACACTTAAATATCCAATTTATTGTATTTCATGAAAAATTTAGCGATACAGAACTAACATTCTTCTTCCACCAAACTCTTCAATTTCGGCCAACTCACGTCTATATGGTCATTGAGTGTTTTGCCCGTATCTTCGAGAAAGCCCTGGTGAACTCCTTTCCGCTCTCCGTTACAAGCGATCCCGAAAAATACGCCCGCGATTGATCGGCACGCTGGGCGGGAATTCCAATAAGAACAACGGCGTTATTTACACTGCTGCTGTAACAACAACAGAAGTCGCGATCAGCAACTTGGCCAGTATAAAAAGAAAGTTTATAAACAAGATTTATATCTTTCAGTTTAGAATTTATCTTAGAGCTTCAAACGGAATGACAAGATCATGTGTTTAATTTAACTCGTTCGAAACGAAGGATTTTTTTTTAATAGACGTAACATAATAGGGGTATTCAAATAAGTTAAAGTTTAACGGTTTGACAGGTTATGTCGGGTTAAAGTCGAGTAAAAAGTTAATTAATTAACTTTGGGCGCGCTACTCTTTAAGGTTATGCAAAATACATAAGTGACTCATTAACCTATCACATTAATTTTTGGTTTAAAAATTTAAAAATTACCTTTTTACCCGACTTTAACCCGACATAATCTGTCAAACCGTTAAACTTATTTGAATACCCCTAATGTATAAGAAGATTATTTAATAATTTATCGTGCACACATTTCACGTTACTTTATAAAAAATTTATACTCCATAACGGGAGCTACTTTACAAATGGTTAGGCGATATAATGCAAAGCATACGTTCCCTGCCTTCGGGCAAGTAAAATTTATCGAAGTGGGATAGTACGGAATGCGATAAACGGCTCGATTTCCTGCAAATCGATTCACTTATCGTACGGCTGACGTACCTGAACCAAGCGGCGCATACTGCAATGGGCATGCCTCAAAGGCCGCTTCTTCCCCAGTCGTTATTGCGGGGCGAAAGAGCGTTGCCGCGCGTGTCGCTGCCTGATTTATGTATCCGACACGACGAATCCAGTTTATGCAAATATTATTGCAGCTGAATTGGTTTGGCAGCAAGCCCGATCGCGCGTACCGCTGTGAATCTTCCAATGTCCGTTGGGGGAATGCCTTCGAACGTCGCTAACGTCTTTTTTCCCTCGGGAAGATCCATCCGGGATCCCGTATCCGAACCTGTGTGGCTGCTAGGTGTCTCGGAAAATAATTAGGCCGAACACACATTTGGCATACGTCCACCGAAACAGTTTTGCTAATTGTGAAAAATTAAATATGGATTTAAGGCATTTTCGCAATCGGGCAAATGGTCACCGACGATTTACGGAGTTTTTACTCGTTATATGTGAAAACAACGTCGAAGAATGTTTGCATACACTGCCAGTAACGTACGGGCAATCGTTAATTTCATGGATAAATATGTAGATAGAAAGATGAACGCGAAAAATTACTCTAATTGGATGCAAATATAGTTACCAGGTGTGTAGCCGTGAATTAACCGAGATATCTCGAAAGGATATAATTCGACGAGCTCATCTGAAAAAGTTTCAGGGCATAATCATTCGCAGCGATACAATTGCCGTCATGTAACTTGATCAAAAAGCGTTACCGCGAGCGACGTAGAAAAAAGAATAGTGAATAGCGCCCGGGACGTGGAAAATCACTTTGCCGAGAGAGATTATCGGTCGACAGTGTCGAGATAAAACGTTGAAGGTTCGCGGGATGTGGAGCAACCGCCCCGTTTTGTAAAAATTTGTGACGTTGTTCTCGATTCTTGGCGAATATTAAATTACAAAATTCCACCCGATATTTTCGACCATAGTCCGTTTTAAGAAAAAAATTTTTTTTTTAATTGTACGCATTGAAGAGAGAGAGAGAGAGAGAGAGAGAGAGAGAGAGAGAGAGAGAGAGCCATAATATTCGCACAGTATTTCTGAACGACATATAACATTTCGGAGCTCTAATTACGACTTTGAGCACGGGATATAGTTTTGACATTTCCTATTACGAAATATCAACTGAAACGAGCGATATTCATTGCATGAATACGTTTATATGCTAACATAGAAAATATTTAATCATGTTCTGAGGACACCGAAAAATAACGATCGCGATATAATATTAATTTAATTAATTCCTGGAACCCTTGATATATTTTACGAAATAATCTCACGGAATAGAATTTGGAAAGATATGTGGTCAACAGACCATGTATGCGAAGAAATTATGATCATCATGATGATACCGCAATGCTTTAAAACTTAATTTACTTTACCTATATATACGTAGCGATATCGTGGTCTTTTTCCAGGTCAGTAAAGCACTAATTCAAAATCTGGACTAAATAGCCCACATTTCATATTACATTTCTGCAGTTGCAGTTACGTGCTAGTTTAGAATTTAACTTCTAATCTCTTTGAATACCGAAACGAGCGTAATGAGACAAGAAGAATATCGTCGGTTTCGCTTTGAGAGTTAGGTAACATATATGGTAACAATCCATAAACATATCATTATAGGCAGCATATGCACAAGATGTCGAGTGAAAGAATACTAATGGTTATAAGATTCGAAGTCTGTTTCATTTTGTTCGAACGCGCCGCATTTTTTTCAATTTCCTAGTCAGCGATCGATAATTCATGCACGATCGATTGACGGGTTCTGGGATAGCCCTCTGAAAAAGTGGGGCACGCGACCGTCGGAGTTACGCGACAGTATGAAATCTAAAATCGATATTTGGCGCCCCCCCGCGCTCGCGAATGACAATCTTCGTGTCGATCTCGCGTAAGCACCACTTCGCCGTGGCAAACACAAAGAGTATACTCCCCGATACTGACGAAGCGCGGAGTTTGCATGATTTCCGCGACCGCGGGTTCCTTCCGTCGCGAATAATTTCAGCTTTGTTCCAATGCATACGGAATATTACCATTGTTAAGCGTGAAAATGAATGCCGTGTACAAATAATGTCTCGAATATCTTATTGGTAGCGGCAGAAGATATACAATACAGAGATGAAATGAAAATTTATAAACCGACATAATTTTTTGTCTTTCAGAAAGATTCTATGCCAGAAAGGTATAAAAATACAATGAATGTATTCTATAATGTAAATATAAATTATATAAGCATTATATAGAATACAATGAATGTATTATTCTATAATGCTTAAATTTTTATTTTATATAATATCCAGAGATATAAATATTATGAAAATAATAACTTATAAAATTAAGTTTTTTAATTCAAAGATAATGAATGATTTATATTCCCGCTTCTTTTTCGTTACAGAAAATGTCAGCAATGTTTACACTAACCGTGTTCATACTCATCATTTTTTTATAAATAAACGAATAAATGAAAGATACATACATCATGCTCCGTGCGCGTGCATCCTTGATGCTAAACAAATCCCCGCGTTTTCACGCGAACGCATCGAAACGGAATTGGCATGTTATACCTGGGCGATATGTAGGTCAACGGCTGTATAATTTGCGGTGCAGGTTGCATGATTAAGTGAATAGTAGATGTGCACTAGCCTCGAGGAGAGAGAAAGCGAGCACGGAGTCGGTCCAACGAAAAGGGACAGCTGGGCGATATATACATTACCTTGACTGCTTTAAAAACATGACCGACTTGTAGCATTTTACGGTGATCGATTTATTTATACCGGGGACCGGCGGCGTTCCGCCGGCCATCCGGGGAGATTAATCCCGCGCAATCTACGAATCTATGCGGATTTATATTGGCGACAACGGCAATACGGGAGACGGGAGTAGAGAGATCGTCGACGTGCGGCGTAACGCGCATCGGCTCTATCGCGGATTACGCGACGTGGTTGGTGCATATATGCGGGGTCGCGTCGGTGGTCGCGGGGTGCACGACACGGAGCGCGGACACACACAGGGCAAACTGACGGCGTGCAAACTTACGATATGAAAGGGTTGAAGAGAGAGGGCGGAGAATGAGAAGGATGACAGCGGCCAGTAGTTATGCACGGCGATCCAGGTCAAAGTTGTTCTCATCATGCCTGTAAACCGCAAAGCTGATCGGCTAATGCGACTCCGTCTCCTTTCGTCACCCCTTTTTTTTTATGTCGCGAATGACCCGCTTAAAAATCCGACTGGGAATCGTTTCTTCACTCGCGCTTGAATTTTTTATTGACCCTGATTTGAAACAGGAAGATATGAATCGTTGGGTGGGACAGTGATATAAGGCGTTTTTTTTCCTTTTGCCGTTAAAGAAAATGAGTTTGCGAAAGTGCCATTGCCATAAACGTTATTTAAAATTAAACTGAAGAGAGAGTTCAAGTGACTCTTGAATTAAACATCACTCGACTTTTAACGGGCTATGTAAGATCGTCATAACGCAATTCAACTTTTTTCTTATAATATATCTTTCTGTAATATCTCTTTAATAATTCCATAAAGTGTGAGATAGACGATGTGAAGTTTTATTTTACGTTGTGAATTAATTATACGCAATAAAATTATATACGTTAAAATAATTATATCAAATTTAATTAATATTTTAATAACGATTCACATGTCAATCCAAGGAAATGGCACTTTGCCGCAATATAGATAAAAAAAAATCAAAGAGAAAATGATGTGTGCTTATATCATACAATGAAGCTATTCTGTAATTTTTTTGTTTTCTAGACGAGACTATTTTCATGTAATAGATATATATTTACAAATTTAATGAAAAATATAAATTGAAAAATATAAATCTGTTGTGTTGCGTTGTGAATTAATTATATGCAATAAAGTTATATATGTTGTAAAATAATTAAATCCAATCTAATTAATATTTACCAAACAATTCACGTAACAGTCCAAATGGCACATAGCCTTAATATAGATAAAAAAATCAAAGGGGAATAAAATCATGTGTGCTCTCATCATATAATAAAGCTGTTCTGTAATTCTTTGTTTTTTTGAACAAGATTATTTTTATATATAATTAATAAATTTAATGTATAGAGTATATAAAAATCTATTATTTTGCGTTGTAAATTAATTATACGCAATAAAGTTACATACGTTTGTAAGAATTATACCCAATCTAATTAATATATTTTACTAAATAATTCACATATCAATCTAAGGTAATGGCATATAGCCCTAATATAGATTAAAAAAGTCAAAGAAGAAAAAAACGATGTGTATTTTCATATCATATAAGTAATGAAACTGTTCTATAATTTTTTGTTTTCTGGGCGGAACTATTTTCATACATATATAATGTATAAACTTATAATGTATAGTATATAAATCTGCCGGTCTGATCCAAATTACAGCGCGCGTATATTGAGGTAGCGGCTTCCGGTACTTTCGAACTATCGATTACTGAAAAGTATACGTACCGAGTAGCCGAGCCGCAATACGCCGCGAAGTTCGGAATATAATGAACTTGGCGAACTTTCGATATTCCGTAGCCTCGAAAGGTCGCAGCTACTTATAGCTGTCGAACAGCTGCCTTCGAGAACCCATCGAATTCTCGAATATTTGGCGAAGAGACCTCACCGTCTTGCGCCGCAGAAGGGTCAGTAAATCCAAATAACTATATTAACGAGATTTGCGTGTCGCCGTGTAGTATCGTCATGCCGGTCGGTCCGACCTTCTGCGTGGAGGGAGAGAGAGAGAGAGAGAGAGAGAGAGAGAGAGAGAGAGAGACGTTCGTCTTCGTCCTTAACTTGCGAGCCTGCCCCTCGACTCGTGACAAAAAAAAGATCGGTGGGGGTCGTGGTCTTCGTGGGAGGTGAAACTAGGTCGCTCCTTTTTCCACGTTCTTTTCAAGCCCCGCCGATGAATCGTTTCTTCGAGCTACCTGTTCCCGCGAAGAGCATTCCCCAGCTTCTTTTCCGTCTGAAGTTCCTGTGTATCGAAGATCCTGTGAGGTTTTCATCCCTTCGTCCCCTATATAGCGAGCGCGAGATCCACTTCTCGGATTATGATTTTCCTCTCTTTCTCTCTCTCTCTCTCTCTCTCTCTCTCTCTCTCTCTCTCTCTCTCTCTCTCTCTCTCTCTCTCTCTCGATATCATTTTTCTCTGATGTTAAGAGATCTCTCGCACGAACGTAGCTTATTAATCGTGCGCCTTAGATTTAAGCCAGAGTATTGATGATACAAATCTCTTTCACGTTCTAAGTATACGAGAAAAACATTTCGCAATCAGTCGACATCGTCAGGTAGAAAATTATTTTTGCGTGTTTATGTAAACCTAAGGGATATGAGAATTTTACCATAATTTATCAGAAGTAAAATATCATGTTATTAATGAATAGAATCTCTGACAGAAACGCATACTCATACGCATACACATATACATTGTGGCAATCTCGTGTACACTTAACAAACGCCAATTTGCATAAAGATCGTTACGCTGGATGGCGAAGTTAAGAGTGTTCATTCAAGTCTTCACCGCGCCCAGAAACTCAATGGGCTGGTGGTACGTACACCGGGGTGTGTGCCACACCCTTGCAAATAGGCAATCGTTCGTCGAGAATGACGTAGTTCTCCGCGATTAGGTGGGATCAGGAACGGAAAAGGGTCGCGTGATTGGTGTCGATCGACGGATGGATGGAAGAAAAGGGCGGCATACGCGATCAATGGCATGGGACGGAATAAAAACAGCCCGATTATGGGAGAGATCGACCGGGGTGCCGTCACTACGCCACTAACATCCGGGATTTAAACTGGCGACGTGTATGCAATTTCAAGTGCGGTCGCTATTAACGGGGACGTGAATGGAGGGCGGAGCGTTTCGCAGTCGGGGGCGATCGAAGAATTCCATTTTTAAGCGAGCCACCACGCCAAATTTGCGTGTTACGATATAATTAAGGGATAACATTGCAGATTTTATAGCGATCTCCATCATTAATCAGGGTGGAACAGCAAGAAATGTGTATAAAGGTAAAATTTCTAATTTCGTGATTGGCCCTAAAAGCACCGAGTTTAGAGAACTTTCCTGTAGTATTAATATCGATCGTAAGAAGACGGGAAGACAGTCGGTAAAAGTTATTCGAGAAGTAACAGTCGGTGGAAAAAAAAACGTAAATACTCGTTTTATACTTTACAGAACTCCGGAGGATTCGTCCCGAGAATGGAGAACACTGCTGGGATCTACAATAACGCTTCCGCAAAACCAACAGTCTTTCTCCGGAAAAATTTGTGTGATACGTGCAGATTTACTGCTCGTAACATACATGATACCGGCCATGAAGACTGGCAAGAAACACGGGAAAAGATAAAAGAGGATGCGTATGTGGCTGTCATGAATAGAGATTAGTATTTTAATAGCCGTAAACAGGGCAGTACATTAAATATAAAATGAAATGTTGAAAATATTGAAACGCAAGTCTCTACAATATCAGCATGTCTAAACCAAACACGAAATGAAATTGAAATTGCATTGACTATATATAACAATCCTTTTAACATTTGACATTTGAATAACATTTGAAAATATTTTTAAGCTGCTTATGTTCTTTCAATTAGTTCTTCCAACTCTTTTCTGAAATTAATAACTTAGAAAAACTTTCACGGCGCGGAATTATACTCAAATATTGAAGTGTTACACGTATTTTCCATTTTATATAACGTCGCTTAAAAGCTTGATAAATATTTCCGAGCAACATTATTCATCCGGGGCTTTTTGACGGTTGAAGGCCTGCGGCTTACCCTTTACCCTTCCCTTTTACGAGAGAAACTTTTTACATCATTCTGGAACGGCTTTTTCTTATCGTATTACTCGAGATTCTCGATTCAACCATTTTTATTGTTCTGTACATTAGGTACTCAGGAGAGCCTCGAGGAACAAAATTAAAAATTATTTACTTTGGAAACTTGCAATCAGATACACAATTATTCTGGAATAATGAATCACTCTTTAAGAAAGAGGAACTTCGTTTTTACGTAGATTCGCAATCTGTATGCAATGAAAGAATAATTTGAAATCAAGACAAAATGAAATTCGAGCGAAAGGTCAGTTTAGGTATGTGCACCCTGGGGCTTCGTGCTGCCAAAGAATCCTCAAGACGTTTTACTCCTTTTCCCGGGAAAGTTTCCACAGTAGTTACGAACCTGCTGCGCGCGTCAGAAAATTTCCTAGTGGTTATGACGTAAAGAAGATGAAAGACGTGTGGAATGTCGGGCAAGAAACAGTTGCTCCTCAAAAACGGGGATAGCTTTTATAAAACCTCATATATATCACTTTTATTATTCTAGATGTAACATGTTTTGCTGCTTTTACAAAATCAGGACTTGTACATCGTACGTATACATATATATATATATAACATTCTCGTTGCGGCGAGTAGCAACCCGTCAACGGAATTTTTCGAAGCTTCTCTGTGGAAACGCGATTGACTATGCGGCGGTTTATACGCGGCGACGAACTATATCACATAACTGTACTCAATTTCGATACGAAAATAAGTCCAGGAGAGCGCTTCTTTAAGCACGATGTCTAGCAATTCGGCGACCAGTTTGAGATTTAACATAAAAGGACTGCAACCAACAGACCCTAAAATTTTGCAAAAATTCTTTTTTTTTATAATCTATTTTTACTAGAAAAAAATACAAAATATTTTTAATATCTTTTTCTATATATTTATGAATGGACGTTTACATAAATAACACAGCCTATAAGAATGTAGCAATTACGGTCTTTCCTCTATCGTCTTTAAATCTTGAATAAGATATGACTCGATATATCATTTAGAAAATAATATAACTTTTCTCGCGACAACCGAGAGATATATCATCATAAAATTAAACTAAGGTAGAAAAAAAAATGAAAATAAAAAGCTTGATGGATTGACAAGATCTGTCGATGAAAACGTACGTTTCTGATGTAATCGAAGAGCAGGTGTCCCGGCAAGAAGATTTTTCGATGGCGCGAAATATGTCGATGACACCTGTCCAATCCGCTATCTGCGGGCGAGATTTTCTGGAAAGTTTCAGCGAGAGAGGAAATGATATCTCGTCGAATGTGCGGATGATCGATGCGAGGCGGGTCACCAGAAGCATACATCGCTGGTTATTGAGCCATCTAACCGCGTTGTACGGCTATCGCCCGGGCAAACACAACGACACACGCGCCGGCAGGAAACAATATCGCGCTCTGGGAACATTAATACCGAATATTACGTTTCGTTCGATTGCAAACGGGCGTAACGAATTTTTATGAGCAGCTTTACAAATCATTTCAATGATTTAATTGAGCGTGCGCGACAGCGTTAATTTGCGAATTAACATGCGAGGAATTTTATGTCAGTCCGCGATATTCACTCTTTTTGCATTGCACTTAATTTGTCATATCTTGATCTCTCTATACTTTTATGAGACATTTTATGATTTTTTTTTTCAAGACAGAGGACTATTTTGAACATACGCGTGAATAGATAAAGAAACAATCCAATTATTGATTGTCATTAATTAATAATTTGCTGCTGCAGAAAAGGAAGATATTATAGTACTCTTAATTTCGAGATAATTACTCTCGCGGCCGAGTTTAATTTATTTAAGCCATTATCAGCAGATGCGATTAGCTAACAATTTCACAAATTAAGTATTTCGATCGTTCTACGTGGAAATTCCAAGTAGAGGAGAGGCAACGGTTTGAATATTGAAAACTCGCAACAAGACAGGGTGATCCGCGAGGCTTAATGATAAAGCAGGAGAGCCTTATCGTTTCCGAGATTGTTCATTCGTCGGAATTGCCTCTGACTTCTATAATCTAGGTTAGCCTACAATTAAGGTCAGACCGACGAGGAGAGATCCGCGACGAGAAAGGACGGCTAGAACAGATTGCATTCGCGCGAAGGACGCCATGCATTCAACCCCGATGGGGCGATTTGTACCCCGAGTCGATTTCGAAACTCGGACGCGCAACTTGCCAGACATCTGTTATTAATATGCATGTGTTTCATTAAGGATAAGTAATTGCTTCTCATTACCAGCACGGGAGTTTAGATGGTAAACCAGAAGAGACAGACGAATTTGCCTCACGATTCGGATCAATTATCTCGTATAAATTTCGTATAAATTTTACCGCACCTCCTTCTTCTTAAGTCATAAAACTTTTTAATTAAGGGAATAAAAGTTCTTGCTTTGATCCTCTTATTCATTTATTATGCACGTATTAGGCGTGATTCCGGAAGGTATTGCGCGCGCGTTCCTTTTCGCCACGTGATATAACCGCCAAGTGGGACCGATCGGATTGCTACCGCGTACATACGTGAACACACACCTTACAAACGTTTTCGGTAGAAATATCGATTTTCAAATATGATTCCCCGTACATTATAGCCTACGCATATGTATAATAATAAAGTATCTCACAATACCGACTTATACTATGATTAGTAGAAACGAACCCTCTGCGATTTAGACCAGCTAAATGCCAACATCGGGCGGCTATTTAACGTCCTTAATTAAGTCACGAGCGATACCATGCCTCATCATCATTTATCCTGCGAGCTCCCATTCAATGAATTCGAGCCCTTTGATTAGCCTAAAGCTCGTCTAGTTTACATTTGCGCACACTTATTCGTATGTATGCGACACGAGCGCGTGTGTTGTGTACGTGTGTCGTGTACGTGTGTATGTGAATACGTGTGTGTGTGTGTGTGTGTGTGTTAATGATTCGTGTTAATTCAAAACGCTACTAATTACAAGTATAATAATTTATTAGCTCTGTAAGTTTTTCCCTATCACGTGGCATCCCGTCTCGGATCACGGGAGATCCGTTGACCGTGCCAAACCGAACGATCCCATTGATCGTCGACGATTGCCTCGATCACGCGATATAACAGCATTGGCATTGGCTCGCCCCTCTTAATTTTCGTGCGGTGTCAAGACGCGCAAGCATCGCGTGTCGTGTACGAGGAAATTAGTAGTTCTTTGTGATACACCCTCACCAGCGACCTTGACGACCATCCGGGTCGCTCGCGAAGTCAACGTACAAAATCCTTAACGAAGTTTCGGCTCGTTTATTTCTTTAGACATATCTAGGACAACGGTCATTAATTCCTATGAGATGTTTTCCTTTACTCGCTCCTCTCTTTATTTTTCCCCGGTCGTCTTTTTATTTATTATTAGTATTTTTTTTTTGGTTCATTAAGCTTGTGACCTTATTAATGCGGCTTTTTTTCTCGTGGCTTGTGGTCAGAGCTCTCTCCCGGCATCAATATGCAAGTTGTCTCCAAAAAGTGCCAATCAAACGTTAACCGATAAACGTGCTCTTGCAATCTTGCGTAGATAAGTCGGCTTGACGAAAGGCAAAATACAGTATACAGGTTTGTGTCCGAGTAAATTTTCGTTTATCAGATAAGGCTGACGGCATTTTTCCGAGACAACCGGTATAACATAGGAAAATCGCCATAGTGCTCGATTCCGCTTAACGTGTACATTTGTCCTTATCGACGAAATCGCGGCTCGATTTGATTACGGGTCTTTGATTAGCCGTGCCGGTGTGTACTTTTGATTAAAGTTTTGCAAGTCTGGCAGTGCCCATATAATTAATTAAACGCATCATCTCGGAGGCACGCGCCGAAATCATCAAACGCTCGATCCTCCCAAACGTTCTACCAATTTCCGATCGGACATCAATTAATTGAGTATAGACGCGTGCCCCCAACGTCACTCTTTACCGAGTAACTAGAATCTATCTATATTTTAAGCTAGTTTTCTTCTATAGAGTGCGCGTGTTGAGAGAAAAACGACAAATAATGACAGCCGTGCGTCTCTGTTTCAGATTTTATATCCGTTACTCATATATCGTCTCATTATCTACGAGTGGCTTTTGAAACACAAATTGTTTCATTTTCGAGTGATCGAGTGAGCGGAATTATATAATTTTGGAAGAACGAAGAATTTCGCTTGAAATAAATGTAACCACCGAATATATGGAACATAACGTAATGTAAAATAACATCGTTAAAACTGTTTTGTAATTAGAAGTTAAACTGATATAAATAACAATATATCTCCATACATAATGTTAATGTTAGTATTGATATAGTGCAGGTAATATGTAATTTTATTAGTACAAAATGTAGGTCGCTATCCATTTAGTTGCGTACATCCCGCTTGTACTAATCACATCGTGATTAGCGTAATATATCCGTACGTATAACATCCGTACATCCGTATAACAAAAATACACGCAATTCCACGGTAGAAAGATTCAATCGAAATCCGCGCGAGTAATCGAGATACCGAGTACCAGTCGGAGATTATCACGTGCATACGTTTTGCAGCGTACGGCTCTTTTTTTAAATTTTTATCGCCCGTACCGTATCATGACTTGTTTATACTGTTTCACGGTTGTATCGCGTTTAAAAACAAAAAGTACACGCGGGTACAACGGTGAGCGAGATACATTTGCATTAATGTATCGCCGCGTCAACGAATGCAACAGATGGCACAGATTAAAAAACGAGTTATCGATTGCTGTTCTCTTTTTCCTCTCTGTCACGCGCGGGCCGTCCGTTCGCCGCGACGATTATTTTCGTGTCTCCGCGTATCGCTTTCCGCAACGTGGCCCTTGAGGGCCCATCTTCGCGTGCCATTATGCCGCCCTCGCGCTATCCCAAACGTCGAATCAATGCCAAGTGGAAGTGGAACGGCTTTGCAACGAAATGCGAATGCACTTCGCGATGTGTGCACGCGGCCGTGTATAACGCGTTCCGCCGCTGTCGTTAATTGATTTTTCTCTCTCTCTCTCTCTCTCCCTCACGCGACACAAACATCCGATTGCCCCAGATTCTCGTTCAAGATACGTGATTCGTGAAAACGAGCCATCTGAAGCGCTCGCTGTGCGCTGACGGTGTCTGTGATCCCGTGTGGAAAATTGTTAAGGCAACTTTAATAAACTTCGGGGCCTTTAAGGGCTTAAACGTGGGTTCCCTAATAAGGATTTCCACATTATTGCCAGGCTAGGTCCCAGTAGGGCGATATCAATTTTGAGTAGCTCAATTAATGTGTAGCCTGAATAAGGAAACTTAATAAGGGCCTTGATGGGACTTGATCAAGGTAGCGATTATTAAAATAGAGATTTATTTATTTTAAAACTTAGTCGGGATTTCGATAGAAAAGAAACATCAGGGCGTAAATAAATTAAAAACTCTTCAAGGTTATTTCGATCAACGTAAAACAATTTTAATTCTTCATACATTAACAAAATTTTTTAAAACATTTAAAAATATAACATTATTATTTTATTACTCTTTTTAAACTGAATTTGTTTCTTAAGATGATTTTTGAAAAATTATATATTTGCGCTGGTTATGACATATGTAGACTATATATAACACTTACATTAAATTAAGAAGTAGTCTACCACGTAAGACAGTTGGCTCACGATCCAGAGGTCCCGAGTTCGAATCCCACCAAGGTAAGTGTTTTTTTCAAATACGAGAAAATATTTATAATTATAAACTGCATCTTAAGAGACAAATTTAGTTAAAAAATAGTAATAAAATTTCGAAATAAATAATTTTTTTGTCGGGTGAATATTCGTTTTAAAGTATTATTATAATTCCTGTGGCATTAAGAGGACTGCAATCTTAAGTCTAGTGTCTCATGGTTAGAGGATATTCCTCTAGATTTTAAAATATCTTCTTGAGACCGTATTTCAGAGGAAAATCCTCTAAAATCAAGCGGGAGCCACTAAACGACAGAATATTTTTTTTGGGGTGTTCATAAGGCAATTATCAAGGCCCTGATTATTTAGCCTCTAAGGGCCCTCAGTGAAAAAGCGTGACCGGCCTTAAAGGGTTCTTATTGGGCTTCCACATTAGGGCCCAAACAAAGTTAGGGAAAATTAACAGGGGCCTTATCAAAGCCCTAACGCAATTTCCACACGGGATCAGATACCTTCGGAAGGGTCGCGACTGTGAAATAACGCGTTGTCGAAGCGCGCGGATGCGTCAGGGCGAAGCGATATGAATTGAAGCGCAGTGCTGTCGCTTCGCGATTGATAAATAATTAAAGGTGCCTTTTTACGTTAACGCTCGACGCTCATTTTTTAGCAAGTAAAAATCTTCAGAAATAATATCTTTTATATATATATATATATATATATATATATATATATATATCCATAAAATATTATTACTTGAAGATATTACTTGAAAATAATTAATATTTTACGTATTTTGAAGTCTATGTTTGATTGTACTGGGACGATTAATGACGATTCAGCGACGACGCTGAATATTAAACAAATTCAACTTCATTTCTTTGACGCTAGCGTCAAAGCGAAACCACCACGTTCACCTTGTTGACGCTCATTTTCAGCGTCTCATGAATTGGCACCTTAAGGGTGATTAATAATTAAGCTGCCGCGCGGGATAAGCCATGAAAAATAAAAAGTAAAAATATAATTTACTCGTTTCTGCGCGTAATTAGTTTCATCTACGCATTTTGTTCTTTTCTAAATTGTAAGAAAAATACTGCAATTAAAAAGTGCTTGGATATTATATTTTAGCGAACACAACACGAACGTTAACGGAGTTTTTTTTAATTGAAATTTTTTTTGCTCTGCTAATTCGTTTAATGGCTTGATCAGCAGCAAAAGGCAGAAGAAGAAAACGAGTTGGCCCTTGCGATCCTTGAAAGTCTCAAACAATAGAATGTTCGTATATAGCTTCTTTCTATATCTCTAAATCCGTGTACAATAAAGCGTAGAAGATTCATATCAATCGCGTGGAATATTTTGCAGCGGTTAGATTGGAGCTTCGCCGATGTAGATTTTCTAATTATAATTTTCATGCGAATTCAGTGATGAAATCTTTTTCGATTGCACGGTTTCTTTAAAATGACACTAATTTATTGTTCAGACGTGAGTTTAACGAATAACTATTTTCAAATGTTTTAACGAAGGCTTAATTTCCGATCGAAAATTTTGTTACGTTGATCGCTGCGGTATTTATACTCTATCTAGTGTGCGACAACGTAATGCAGCGTTCGATCTTCCGGTTCCGCATAATTTCACCGTGCACGCCGCATGCCTGTCGACAACTTGTGTCATAAATTTTGCATTCCGCCGATAATTAAGCACAGACACTGCATGACTCAGCCAGAAATCTGAAATTAGAGTCTGACAACTGATATTGCAGCGTGACACGCGTCATAAGGAAGTTAATAATATTTCTAGTTCAACACAAACTTTTCTTTAAAAATTAGCAAGCTGTATAAAAATAAAAATAAATAATATTGCATTGTTATGCCGCTTTTACAAGGCAACGCGATTTTTATAGAAATTTGTATCACGAATTGAAAGTATGGTATTATAGTGGAAAGCCATCCAATCGGAGAACACGGAACATACGCAAATTATTTTTTTACTTAAGAGATCATATCACACCTGGGCTACGTATTCGTGCAAATTCCATGCGAACTCGTAAGCGCAAATCGCGTTGCATGCCGCGGCGAATTTCAGTGGCTCCAAAAACCGCTTGCCTCGTAAGCAGAAAGAAGCACGCGAGCGTATACCCACGAAACTTCGCGTATAAATATCAGTGGAGGTAGAAAAAAAGGAATGAAAGCCACAGTGCGGCACGAGCGCTCGATTATCATTTCGAAATATATTCGAGACGCTTTCGCTTATCGCAACGCGAATAATTCTGTTATCTGCGCTTAAATTGCCCGCAATTTGTGCTTAGGTGTTCAACGGAGAGCAGTATCCAAAAAAGAAAGTGGAATCACTGCACATGAATCGTAAGCATCATTGGATCGATCGGATCGTAATTGAAAGTCAATCATCTGTAAATGCTCATAAATTGTTGAATAAATTGATATTGTCAGCGTTAAACTGAAAAGATTTAAAGATAATAAATTAATAATAAAAAAAAAACAATTATGTCGTTGTGCGAGTAAAATTGCGAAATAAATCGTTTTCCCAGGAGTCATGAGGATGCAGGGTAATATTAATCGCGCGTATAGGACGTTCCAAAATAATTAAATTTGATAATGGAAATTTCATCCGTTCTCTACGGACACTTGATAATTTATTAACAAGCGAAACCGGCGCGCGTTGCGCTTGATTTCGCTTGTTAAAATTTGCCAATAAAATTCGGCCGAACAAATAATTTACTCGTCGAAAAGCAGAAACGAATTCGACGCGGTAATAAATGTCGCAGATCTTGCTTCAAGTTGGACGTTGATATGGATATTTCAGCGAGATGAATGCGTTTTCCGCGAAGGCGTACAATGTAATACTTAACTCGGGTGCGAGATGCATCTGCTACCCCCTTCGTACATTAATCACCGTCGACCCAAGCGCGCGCGCGGCGCGCTCTTGCCTCCATTAGATGACTCCACGTACAAATGAACTGCCTCCGAGTGTGCAGTAGACGCTACTAGCTACCCGAGAAATTGATATTGTTTATCGAGAGCCAATTCGGCCGCGGGAAACGGAAGGCATATGTATAAAGCCCAATATTCGCGCGGAAGTCGCACGGACGCTTACGTTTTTTTTTTTTTTTTTTTTTTTTTTTTTTTTCGGAGAGAGGCGGGCAATAAATACGAGAACGCAATTTGCATCGAAATCTGACAATGGCCGCAGCAAATTCGTCGCTGTTAATATTCCACAGACCGCGTAGCCATAATATCTAACTACGCGCGCGTGTCCTTCGTGAATTGTCGCTCTCGCCGCCACTTGTTTCATTAACGGTGTCTCGCGCATGAATTTACATACAAATTAAGAGCACGGGACCTCGGAAAGTTTCCGATCTCTCTCGTGAAAAATGCAGTTGTCGTGCAGTTTCTTTGCGCGAGTGTCAGCGAGACGCTTCTTCTGACGCGACTCAAGATCAAAGTTCACGTGCGATAGAGAAATATCGAACCGCTGCATAACGCGTTATCGATCCTGTCCGCAGGTTCTCAACGTTCAATCTATCGAATTCGGTTTCCAAAGCGCAAAGAAAAACGCATTGTCGCATCCTAGTGAAAACGATAACGAGTACCCGGCTTATTCGCAAAGTACCACTCGACTCGGGCGAAATCTAACACAACTCCGAATTTGGTCAAGAAATCCAACCCAATTACACAAGGTACCGATAAATCAGGAAACAGTCCCACGGTCATTCGAGCGATTCGATCTTTCAAGCGTATGATTACGGAGATTTCGATCTGAATCGTGACCGATTGCCCGTTGGCCATATAGATTTGCAATCTTCTCCCGCGTTTCGTCCGTATTCCTAACTTTTCGATTTTTTTCATCTGTTTTTGACCAATAAGGGTACAACACGACGCGGGATCTACGACAGCCAGTAGAGGGCAACCGCCCACGCGAATCTTAAGGTTTTGTAGTGGGAGCCGCTCGATTGGCTCAAACGTTCGATTCCGGTACATCTGCGGTTTGGGCCCCGTTCTCGCAACTCGGAGCCGTAGGGACCTGTCCTGCGCACTCTCCCCCGCGTTTCCCGAACACGAAGGGCGCGGCTCGGTACACTCACGCGCCCGATGTCCGAGTTTTTTACAGTTCCAGCACTTCATCATGGAGTCGCTGGTCCCGGTTCCGGCCGCGGCCTGAGGAGCGGACGTGGCCGACGGCCTCTCCCGCAGCAACCGTACACTGAAAAAAAAATAGAGCGCGGTTCCCGACAAGAACAATGGCAAACACTTAAAGAGATCTCCGTCGTTGATAGGGATTATCGCGCGGGCTTCCTGAATTCGCATTAAAGAGGCTTCCGCATCACTACCGCGCGTACCCGAAAAATGCAGGTCCCATTTGCGCATCAAATTATAGGCCTCGGACCCACCCATCGAACTCCGTTCTGCCGCCGGCGGCTCGTATCTCGCGGGCGGGGGTGGCGCTAGATTATACGCGGTCGCCCCCCCTTTCACCGCACGCTGCTCCGTGAGCCCCGGTGGCAAGGACCAGGCCCCCAGCGCGGGATTAGGGCTTACCCTCAGAAGCAGGTCCCCTTGTTCCGTCGGTGTCCCGTCGGCGACCGGCGCCTCGACGGGATTTTCCGTGTCCCTTGGGGGTGAGGGTGGGGGGTTTTCGCCTTTTAATTTTGCCTCTTCGAAACGTACGATCTTCCCCTGTAATTACAATCGCGTCGGGTCGAGCTCAAGGAATCTAGGTATCTTGCAAAACGCGGTTCAGCACGGTAACGGTGATTTCGCGACACTCTATTTTCCTGATAATATTCGGCGAGAACGCCGATACACACTAACGCGCTCGAATATCGCATATGCCAGTCCCAAAAGAAAGAAAACAACACCGAAAACCGAGTTGGATCGAAGAACCGTACGCGAAACTCAAGGACTCTCAAAGTCTCCTCACGTTGGCCTGATGGGCCGAAATCAACAACATTCCAATCGCGATAAACACTCGGGAATCCGCCAAAAGAAATGCAAACACGAGCTCTCGAACAATACCGGCAGGCGAACCAAAACAAAGCCAACTCAAGAATTCAAGTCCACCGAAATTCAATACGTCGCGCACTTCATGTGGCACCGAAATTTCCGAAATTCCACACGCGAACGATTCAAAATTTTATTTCGCCGTGATCGGGGCCAATACATGCACACCCAGAAAATAACACGCAAGACCCTGGCACGATTTCCACCCGACTCTATCTTAATGCGAGCGCAAGGTAACGCACGCTCTGACCTCGCTGTCCACAGGTAATCGGCGCTCAGGTAACCGTGCGTCGTCGTCCCTTCGGTAGTCCGGGCAGCTCGGGATCCGGGAGATGCTTCCCGTTCCTTAGCCGGCACGACAGTGTCGGAAACACGGTCGTGATTACAGGTCCGGAACTCATCCGTTTTTTTGGTGGTGGGGTTGACTCGCATAATGACATTTTCATAGGTTTGACATGTGATTGCGCGCGTCGCTGCGTTGCAAGGATTTTTTATCACGCATACGCGTTATCCACTAATCCGTTTCACCGTAAAGGCTCCCGCACAATGAAAAATATAAGAAACAAGGAACAGATATTAGCGATTAAAAATAAGAAATCAGGAATAATATTAATTGCTAATATCTGTCCCTTGTTCCTTATATTTTGCATTGCGGAGGCCTTAACCAAAATACAATATTTTTATAATAAATGTAAGACAGAAAATATAGTATATGCAAAAAGCAGCGAGTTTTGTAAATACGTTGGCTCAATCAACGTTTTAAATGAGTTCAAATGTGGATAAAATAATAATAAAATTATAATTAATTTTTATTTACAAATTGGTAATTAGTAAACATAAATTTTTTATTATTAAAATAATTAATAGTTTGTCGAAATAAATTACTAGAAATTATTAGAAAATTAATAATTAGTGGAAAATAATTACTAATGAATTTAGTCTCAGGTAAATTATTAATTATTAAAAAATTATTTAATTTAAAAATTATCTGGTTCAACATAAATAACTTAATTACTGAAAAATGGAAATTTTTTTGCCGATCCCTGGATATATTATTAGTTTCTTTTAATGTGACAGAATATTTTTTGGTAAATGTTTACAATTAGGGCCTGACCTCCGATGACCTTGACCGGCCCGAAAGCAGGGGGGGTGTGCGTGAACCTCGGTTCGCGTAAAAAGTGTATGCGTGAACTATTTCGGGACTACCGCACCTCCCCCGAAAGCAGGGGGGGGTGTGCGTGAACCTCGGTTCGCGTGGAAAATGTATGCGTGAACTATTTCGGGACTACCGCACCTCCTCCGAAAGCAGGGGGGGGGTGTGCGTGAACCTCGGTTCGCGTGAAAAGTGTATGCGTGAACTATTTCGGGACTACCGCACCTCCCCCGAAAGCAGGGGGAGGTGTGCGTAAACCTCGGTTTGCGTGAAAAGTGTATGCGTGAACTATTTCGACATATATATTAGTCATTTATGCCTTCCAATGCTTAAAATAACTGCTATATTTTCCAAACTTTTTTTGTTAATAACTTTTTAACGAATAGCGACCCCCGACTAAAACCTTCTGAAGGTCACTCAGGAGGGTGACCTTGACAACATATGTCAAGGTCAAGGTCACCGGAGGTCAGGCCCTAATTGTAAACATTTACCTATTTTTTTTATAACTGAGCTTACCTCGGCTAGGACATTGCACGAAGTAATAGAAATCAATAGAATTAAATAAAATATAAAAATTCAAATGGAGAATATAGAAGTAAACAGAAATAAAGAGAAGATAGTTTCGTTCATGCGACATTATTTATTAATTATATTCTGTGATTTTATTAAAACGTAAAAGTACTCGGTTTTTAGTATGCCCCATGTTTTCCTGACTAATCGTGACCGCGATACCGAAATTCGGAAGGGCTCGCACGTGATCCTCGGCTAATTTTGCGAACGTAGACTTTTCCAACCACGCGCGGAACCAATTGGGACGCATTCACCTCGCCATACTACGTGGCAGGAAACTTTCAATAAACGTGTGAGCGTGCGGCTGGTTGTACAATCAGTATACGTTACGTTTACTGATATTATACGACGTATTCGGCATTTCCGCAATTTCGTATATGTAACAGGAGCGTAATTTTATTTGCGGCAACGCATGAATTCTTATTTACCGAAAATATTTGAGGAGCATTAATACGCTTTATCGTTTCGCGAATTTCGTTGATGTTTGCACTTAATCCCCGAGCAGACTGGCAAATATTGATTGCTGAATTCAAATTCTGTATGTAGCACGCCGAGAGAATTCAAAGCGCGCGGTGTCATCAAACGAAACTAATTAATGCGCACGTAGGCCAATAGTGATATTGTTTACGGTACAAAGATGAGAAATTATAGAGTATTATATTTTAAAGGGACACGGTTTTCTTCTTCCCTTTTTAAATTAACTGGGCAGTTGATTATCCGTATCGTAGATTAGCCGCACTGTTCGAGTTTCCACTTGTTAACGAAGTATAGAGCGTATCTTGTACTCTCTTGTCGTATTCAATATATAAAAAGAAAGAAAATATCCGAGAGAGACTCGTATATACTCCTCTCTACTGCATAAGAAGGCATCTTTCACGATCTGGTCACGCAAAAGAATATTTCCAGAACATTATATCAATAGTTACAAAAATTCATTCAACACGTGATTCCGTTAATATAGGTATATAACAACGTAGATTTTTGTGTTTATTCTCGTCCTGTACACGATAACCAATTTGTACGTACCTTTCTTTCGATCGCGCGCAATACGCCCCACTCGCACGATGTTTCTCGTCTCGTTGCGCGCTTTTTATAATCTCATCAATCACACCGCTCAATTACCAGCTCGTGCAGTTGACGACAATTACCAGCTGTGAACCGCCAATTTGTACCAATTAACCACGCAGTAACCATTGTGGTAACATCGCAGTAACCGATGTAGCGACCGCCGCAGGGGCTCCTCTACTCTTTACAGTCGGCGGGCGAGTCCTCGAGAGGATCGAAGGATCATTTCCTTGTTCCTGCGTCTGTGTGTTCGTGTGTGTTCCTGTGTGTACCTGCGTGTTTACGTATGCGTGTAAACGCGAATGTTCCGTTTGTACACGTGTGGTGGTGGTGGTGGTGCCGAGTGGGGACGGTCGGAATGAAATGCTGCCGGAAAACATGCGGAATTCAAGGAGCGATTCAAGGACGGTCGAGGGCGGGAAGAGTGAACGAGGCCTAGAAGTCGGATTGCGACGTGGCCAGGGCACTCTCGGCCGTCTCCTCGCGTCGTCATAAGGGCCTCGTCACCTCGCCACACTCGCAATGCGTCGGGTGTCCACGACGGTCCACGCGGTTGCTGATTGAGTGGTCGCTGTAACAGAAAGACCGAGTAAAATGATTAACACGACGAAAAAGAGTCGGAACAGATTTAAAGTCATTAAGATCACGAGAAGCCTCTTACATCGTCTTTGCAAATATAAAAATGAAGATTGAAAGAGTCCTCGTTTAGATTATAATAGTATAATGGTTATATAATGATTAATAATGCAATATATATTGAATTTATTTGATCATATTAATTAAAATTAGTATTAGTAATTAGCTGTGCGCAAGTGATCAAGAAGAGAGAGAGGTGAAGAAGTAAAGAAGTGAATAAAGTTTCTCCGACAGGCAAGCATTGATCAAGACATAAGTATAGATATAATGTAAGTTATATGGGTATATTAGATATCGTTTCTCTTATAGAGAATCTTTCTGTTTTACTCTCTTAATAAAACAGAAGGTATCGGAGGAAATTTTCTCATTAAATTATGGAGAAAGTCGTGTAGCTGTTTTTTTTTCGAACAAGAAGCAGCGAGTTTAATAAGCTCTATTAAAACAGTTTAATGTCCGCAAGTTGATGAAATTGCAAAATCCATTTAAGTTATATTGAATTTACGGTATATGCCAAGTGCATCTCGATGTTAACCCTTTAGGATGGAAAACTTCTATTGCGTCAGGTACGGCTTCCTTATTAAGGCACTTCGTTAAATCAGTTGAGATGAGATTCTTAGAAATGCAATTTGTTGTAATGTGTAACGTCGGCGCTTCCTATTTTCTGCTTACCGTAATAAATTTACGTAGCGAAATACCTCTCATCTCTCTAGAAGCGAGGAGAATGGTAAAGAAGCTGTTTCTCTCTTTCTTTTATATTTTAACAATATTTTTTCTTCAGTATATATATTTATGTGTTTTTTTTCTTTTGAATAATAAATGCATTAATTTAGAGCGCGAAGATTAATGAAAGACTTTTAATTTGAAGTTCTGCTCTCAACAGTGTTTTCTACCTTCTCGCTTTAATAATGTAGTTTCAAAAATCTACGAAAGGGACGCGCAACGTAATGAAACGATTGAAGACAATAAAATACACGGCGTGGAATCCTCGATTGCGCAACGACGAGCTCGCTGTTATAACGAGTGAATAATCGAGTCGTTCCGCCTCGCCGTTTATACTGTGTATATACGCGGAACGATGGAATGATTTCGCAATGTGAAAGATTCTTTCATTTGTTAAAGGAAAAATGCATTTCAGTGACTTCAGATATATGCATTTTAGATGCAGTTAACTCGATTCTCTCTCTCTCTCTCTCTCTCTCTCTCTCTCTCTCTCTCTCTTTCGTGCGCGAGCGCGCCATCAGCATACGCCATGACCCACGAGTGTGACCTTTTCAGAATGTCAATCAATGTTACAAGCCGTTGCGTAACAGCTGAAGAGACGACGGATACGCGCCCTTAGCCACGCGCGCGCGACTCCCGTGGGACGCAAAGTTATAATTACGAGCGTCCGCGATATGTCCGTGGGACATAAATTTTAGGGCCGCGCTTCGGCTGACATGCACGATTGAAGTTCGAAATTTGAGCCGCTGTCGAGATGAAGGCTATGATAATTGGAATGAATAAAATTGCCATCATTTTTAAGTCTTACGCCGAAAATTTGTAAACCGCTGCCGTTTGCAGTCCCTTTACGTCTGCGTGGGTTTTGCGATTATGCGATTAAATACAACTCATATGAATGCGTATATGAATCAGATGTGACGTCAACGAAGCGATATATGCCGACAATATTCGCGCGCGACGGCTTGCGAATGTTATGCAACAATTATGACATTCGACATTTGTTCTGTTAGAAGTACAATATGTTGATTGCCACGTGACATTTTTTAATCTTGCAATGATGATTAAAAAGAACTTTGCCATTATTATTTTTGTTTTAGAAATAGAAAACAGAATAGATTAACAAATATAATGAAACGCTAAATTACTATACTTATCTATATGAAATTCCTAGATAGAATTACTTTTTAGTATTATTGCAAAATATTCTCGTTGAGTATTCCATTCTTTCTTTACTTGAATATGCTATCATGAAACGTAATAACTCTTTTATGATGACCGTATATATCACTGGCACGTACCTAGCCAAAATGATTAAAATGCTACAACGAAGGGCTGAAGAATGAAAGCGCTCGCTGCGATGTATTGTGATGCCTTATCCTTTTACGACTTCATTGAATTTTTGCCACAATGTGGCTCGCTACATGAGAATTGTTACATTTTGATTCGCTTTGAGGTTTTCTCTTTTTGGTATATTCTATTACTGCCTCTAGTCTACGGAAACCACTTCAACCCGAATTCCGCGGATTGCCTCTTCTGATTATGTAACGTAAAGAATAGAGGATAGCCAAATCTTGGTTACAAAAGGCTCCATTGTTGAATTGAGGACCGCCGACGTTCGCTCGTGCGCTAACACTCAGGTTGAAGCTTATGAATATTGCATATTCATGCGGGCTTTCCTCGCACAATAGAATGACACCGTCATCATAAAAAATACCGGACACCTTACAATTAGAATTAAGTTGATGGCTTAGGGGATAAAGCGTTTCTCAATTAGTTTAAAGAGAGTCCTCGACGTTGCCTTAAAAGATTATTTAAACATAAATAATTATAATTGATAAACATAAATAATTTATTACAAAGATGTTTAAATGTAAGTAAAATTAATTAAATAGAAACGTTGTAAATAAATTAATCAAACAAGACCGACTTTTCCTTAATAAAAAATTACTCGAATATCTCTCATTTTTTAAATAATTTCTTAATCTTTGATATTATAAATTTAATAATATTTATAAATTTAATAATATTAAATTTATAATATCAAAGATTAAGAAATTATAAAAAGAATGAGAGATATCCGATTAATTTTTTATTAAGGAAAAGTCGGTTTGAATTTTTTTATAGAAATACGTTGTTATAATCGAATCAGTTTGACTTAAAATATCTCGCGGAGTAAAAATAGCAATGATAAAAAGCAATAAAGCACAGAAAAAGCGTAAAATAATTCTTGCGAAAGATTAAAACTATCCACGGCAATATAGACCTGACGTAAAGGGTTTATAAGAGAAATAACGAAGATTAGCACGTCGAGTTGGCGGAAGAGCTGACCGGGATGACAGGGATGGTAGGAGGCGGGATAGCAAATCGCCGTGTGTGTGATGAGGGAAAAAAAAATTCTAAATGCGATATCACCATGACCTACATCGTCGTTACTGAAAAAGAGCGGTGAATACTGAGTATATATTATTGTCAGGCGCAGTAGTTGTAGACCGATGGTATCGGACAACGTCGCTCACGCAGTGGTTACTACTCAATAATGGCCCGACAACGCTTAAGTTTAGATTGCGTGCCGATCGCGATCCGGCGAGTAGTGAGCAGGAATTTTTTTAATTATTTACTATTCCGTCACTTTTTCACGTCCAAACTGTTCACGTCACTTGTCGATTCACGTAACGATATCGTTCGCTTGGCGCAGCTCTCCCCATTAGTTTTACTTCGCGGTGTATTATAGTAACAATAATTCAAGCTTGGAGCGCGTAAATAAATGAAGAAAAATAGACGGAAATAAAAGAAAAATAGAAAAGCGAAAGAAAACAAAATCAATAAGTAAGACCGAAAACTGAGTACAAATACGATTGTAACGATTTATTTGACGGTGTCATAAATGGAAAAGTAAGCGGATTTCAGAGACTTTTGAATTAAACATTAAAACGGGGAAAATAAGAAAGCCGGATAGACGTGATATCCAACTGCGATAGTCTAAATCGTTCTATGACGTGATGTCATATCAGTAGGAAATCGATAGTGAGTGAAGTACTTGTTACATTTACGAGCGTGCAACAACGGGACTTCGATAAGATCGTCATAAAGTTCATCGCAGGCTTTAGCGCCTTATTAATTCAAACTTTCATTGTAACCAATAAAGTTACAAGTCCCCTGTGAGATCAGAAGTGATTTCTACCGTCATGCTTAAACGTTACGCGTTCAAAGTTTAAAGCAGTACAAATTGAGCGAGACAATTCGATAAACTGGTTATGAATTAATTTCTTGTTCTATTTTTCTCATGTTCCATTCAATTTCTTTTCGATATTTTACGAAGGTTATAATTTCCAAATGAAAATAATCGAGAGACAGAGTGGTAACAATATAAAATAAATCGATAATAATTATTTGAATATGTATAATTGTTTTACATAAAATATATATCGTATCGTCAGTCGTATAATAACATTTTTGCTTCAAAATTTATTTAAATTTCACCTTTTCTCTTACAACTCTTCAAGTTTCTTAATATAAAATATATTTGAAATTAAATCTCGCGTTCTCAAATTCGTTCTTCCCCAGAACAAAGCTATTCACATTTCAAAATTTTTTTCGCTTTTATTGGACAGTCGCGATAATTGATGTAAAACGAACTTTCAAATACATAGAAGCGTAGATATAAGCGTCGTCCACTTTTCACTTTGGCGTTAAAATTTCTTCGGAAGGTAATGCCGCTTGGCCCGCAGGGCTGCATTTTAGATGCAGTTAACTCGATTCTCTCTCTCTCTCTCTCTCTCTCTCTCTCTCTCTCTCTC
>NW_020223497.1:821651-846869 GCF_003070985.1 Temnothorax curvispinosus | reverse complement strand
TCTCTCTCTCTCTCTCTCTCTCTCTCTCTCTCTCTCTCTCGTGCGCGCGCGCGCCATCAGCATACGCGAACCCGACCATGACCAACGAGTGTGACCTTTTCAGAATGTCAATCAATGTTACAAGCCGTTGCGTGACAGCTGAAGAGACGACGGATACGCGCCCTTAGCCACGCGCGCGCGACTCCCGCGGGACGCAAAGTTATGATTACGAGCGTCCGCGATATGTTCGTGGAACATAAATTTTAGGGCCGCGCTTCGGCTGACATGCACGATTGAAGTTCGAAATTTGAGCCGCTGACTGCACGGCGTTTAATAATAAGGACTTCGCCGTCAGCGATCAGCAGGGGACTGACGCGGGGTACCTGGAGTTGACAAGGTCGAGGACGACGTTTTGCTCGAAATACGACGACATTATACGTGCTCGCTTTTAGGCAAACTAATTCTTAACCGACGTTACCGGGGAGAATGGGAGTTGAGATAATTGTGCCGTTGGGTGGTACAGTGGTATTACTCAGCGGCAAGTCATACATATTACAGAGAGAGAGACCGTATTGTTCAATCATTTACCTTGATCTTTACTAAATAGTGCCGCAATGCAAAGTAACTGAATTTTAATAAGCCCTTTACAAACTTCTCTCTATTTCTTAAAGTAAGATTTAGATATATCGTTTAGATATAGTGTACTTAATTAATCGAGATTAACGTTTTGTTGTACTTCTTTGAGTAAACCGTTTGAAAAATTTTAATCTAAAGAGAAAATATATGACGGATATTAAATGGAAATCTAAGTAAGCACGTTTTTATACACCGCTTTGTTGTTATCGTTACTATAATAATCCTCGACCCGCAAGCTCGTACGAACCGCTTTAGGCTATAAATATGGATTCCATTAGATTAAGCGACCGCCTTTTCAGAGCCCTTGCCAAAAATCCAATAGATTAAGATAAGCTGGATACATATAGTTTAGATCGCCATACCCCGCAGTATGGCAGTACAGTTTATAATTATGCCCGATATAATTTAATCGACGAGTTAAATTGCACTATTCATAACAGCGTTAAATTGTAATCAATGCAATAACAAATGTTGCAGTTACGGTTTGACGTGCGCATATGATTTAAACCATGTATCATTTATTGTAATTTAATAATGCATAATTTAGTAATTCATACGTCATTATTTATTACAATTTGACAAACAATCGCGATTGTATCAAACGGGAATGTACTGACGACCTTCGTAAATGTAATCATGGCAATCGAGGCACGCATGTGATAATCAAGGGAGTTCGGTGTAAAGCTTTCAGCCCCGACGTAAATTCGTTAGTGTCACGCTAACCAGAGCACGCACGAACGCGTACACATATACGGTGTTCAGAAACACACGAAATTCGTGAGAACAGGAACGTTAAATCGCGTTATTGTCACCGCATTATTTACCGATAACGGAAGAATGACGCACGTAAAGGAAATTTTTACGAAAGCATGCGGTGATGATCTATAATTACTGTTTTATTGGTGATATTTATCGCATATCTTTATTTCTTTATACTCGCAATCCTTTTATAGAAACTCGTCTTTAATTTCTTATCTTGAATTTTATTGCAAATGCCTTTTTTTATATTAAAGCGCGAGTATATTCCTATATCCTTTAAATTTTGACTCGACGGTTTCATACTCGTTTATTTTATATGCAAAACTATTTTTTTTACAACCGGTAAAATACCGTGTATATACTTGGATTAAGTTTGATCACATAAATCGGCAGGAGGGCTTGAGATTTATTACGCATAATCAGAGCTAAAAATAATCCTAACGGCGTCGTGTGCCTTACTCATGTCTCGTTTCGATCCATCTTCGCACGTGACACCGTCCGCCGGTGTCAACTCCGTACTCAAAGAATTATGAGACGGGGATTCGGGATCGCGTTGCAATATAGCCCGGCCTGTTTTATTCCGCGTGCGTGGGACGTCGCTGACAGCGATCTTTGATGTGCTCCCTATTTTTTTACACGGACCACTCGTAAATATTCAACGGATCCGCAAGTACGTATACCGCTGCCTACGCAAAAGCTTTATACCGCCTACCATAATGCGACCTTTTCTTACTACATGCAAAATTACGCTAATGCAATATCATAAAAGGCGCTCCCGGGCACTTTCTTCCTTTTCGTTGAGAAGGTAAAATTACGAGGAAAGCCAACGCCAGAAATTCAATATACTTAACTTTTAAACCCGCGAAAGGATATATACCAACCAGTGCCAACAGTTATCTTCTTTTTTTTTATAGTGCTATTTTGAAGACATATTTAGAGTTTCAAAATCAAGACTGAGACGACAAGTCACTTCGCCGCGTCTTTCGCGGAAATAGTAAGGGCGCAGTTCAAAAGATAAAAATGAGACGTGTCTCATGTACAAATAGAGGGACAATGGGCACATTTTTACGTTTCAATTGTCAACTCAACCATGATATCGCATATAGTAACGCGACATTCGTTCAAGTGAATGCCGAAGTGGCTTTTTGACACATCTGGATGCAGAAGAGCGATAACAAATGTACGAAGGAACCGAGAATTCTTTGCGCGCATTCTCCGAAATCACGTACAAAGTCGTCATATCTATTCACCACCGTTCGAAGGCGTGGCTTCAAATTTTCAAAGGAAGTAATCTCGAGTGAACCTGAACAGAATTTTGATGTTTGTCCGTTGTCGAGAACAGACGGTGAGTTTTTTGGCCTAAAAACAGTCATTTGTGCAAACTTTTAGCGTATAACTGAACAAAAAGATATTGTCGTCATTACAGAATCTACCGTACAATCTTAAAAAATGTTACTTAATTTTAAGAAATTGATAATAAGTGGTTCTGTAAAAAATTTATTTTACGAGAACAAAATGGCAGTAGTGTTATGATTATATTTTCTTCCTCTCTTTTTTCTTAAGATTAGTTTTTTTAAAATACTGCTATATATATATATATATATATATATATATATATATATTTAACGTATATATCGATTATTATCAAGTCTGTTAAATAATTGCAGTATTTTGTACGTATCAAAAATTGGACTTCGGAAATTGATTCTATAAAAATTATGCATTTGTTGTTCTCTATTATTAGAACACAAGCTGAGAAAGGACTGAATTATTTGCGGAGCTCTCTTGTGACCAACGGGGACGGAAAGCTTAAGCTTCATTAGTCTCCGAATAGATTCGTCGCTGTCGCAGCATAAATAGGATCGACTCCAAATCCGTTCAGGAAAGGTTCCCGAAGCTTAACGTAATGTGCTGGAAAGATTGCGCGCGGTCAATGCCAGCCTTGTCGTATATATATATGTTGGAAAATGGCTGGACATAGTGGAAGCGACACGGCGGTCGATGATGCCGTGTGCTTATATCCTGAAAAAAAGTTAGAGGTGAAAGTTCCTCTCTCCCTCACTGTTAAAGGTTAGAGGATGAAATTTAAACCAATATGAGTTAGATTTATTTTGTTATTTTTAACTACCATGTGCGTCACAATTTATTAGTTTGAAACAAAATAGGATTATTTTAACTCCATTGGTTTAATCAAATTAACATTGTTTTAGTTAAATTAACTACATATTGAGTAGGAGCAGTGGCGACCTATGGAATAGTTAAAAATTACTCAAAATTGAGTTTAATTTAACCCTATGAATTTAACAGTGCTCTCTCTTTTTCTCGATATATTAATACTCTTTGGAGAAAAACTGGGGCAATCCCTGGCACCACCGGATATTTCTTTGACAGATTTTGTCCGCGGAGATTTCACAAAATTGATAACAGACCCTCCGAAATGTCTTTCAGCGGCAGATTCAATTTAGATTTATATGTTGCCCGCGGTACATATATACAGTCACATGTTATTATGCTTCTTGTCTACTTTTAAAAGTTTACGGGATTACCTATTTTATTCTAAGCACGTGTGTCTCTGTAAGCTCACTTCTTTCAAAATTTATTTTTATACTTTATTTTTATATACTAATTAAGTATTAATTATATTAATTAAGTATTAGAACTTAGAACGTTACTGTATTTTGCCGAATATAACGATCGTGTGGAAAGTAGGATAACCTCGGGGAAAGCTGTCGATTATTAATTGTTTTTCGCGAACGCAAGATCAAAAATTAATCGTTCATTAAAAAATTCATCGTGAATTAATCGATTGCATCAGCTGCCAGGTTATCAGTTTAACACGCGATTAAAACATTGCGGGCGACGTTGCGCTAATCGGTGAGATATTTTGCATAAAGCGCCGTATCGACGGCGCTCTAGAATAAATTTTATAAAGCAACATGAAATTATGCAAATATAAAACTTCGCTCGTGCGATAACTTAAATTTTGCCGAGAGCGATTTTTGAAAAGACGTCAAATAATATTACAAGCGCACCAGTTAACAGAATGCGAATGAAAATTAGTAAAGCTAGAGGATATAGGAATGAAAAAATCTCTTAATAATATTTTATTAATTATTTTAATTATATTTTAAAATTTTAATAGCATTCTTTAGATAGAGATAAAATGAATGTTCACATTTATGTAAAATTGCGCTCGTGTAATTATCATTTTTAATTCATAAATGTAGTTTCTGCTGCGTACGCAAAAAGAGTGCGCGGCACATTCTATAGTCTCATATTTTCACGAACACGTTCGCAGTAAAAAAAAGTTCCTACGTGGCGTAACGTTGACATTTTAATGTCGAGTGTAAACTTTAAGATTTGCACGTTAATTAACTTTAGCGCATCGCCACGAGCCTTTTCGCAGCGGCCGTCGAGCTAATCACATTTCCAATTATTCGCGGTGGAAAAATTGTGTGCCGTTCCGTTCTTCAGGTACTCGTAACCGAATCGCCAGGCTTTGTTCTGGACGGATGTTGGCCGTTACGAAATTCAGGTTAACCGCTGATATAGAACAACACCGCCGAAGCATTCACGTGCAGAATCCCGCGAATCCCTGACCTATATCCCTTAAAACATCGTATCGCCATTACGTGAGCCGCCTCTCGCTCGCGTTCTTCACACACGAACATCACATGTATAAATATATTATATATATATTATATATATATATATATATGCGGATATATGTTGATATGAATTTTTTTCATGTTTGGTGTGGGGAACTCGCCCCCGAAGTTTGTCTCCTTATTTTAGTTACACCCTGTGCGTGTGTGTGTATATGTATGTGTGTGTGTGTATATACACAGAGTGTAACTAAAATAAGGAGACAAACTTTGGGGGCGAGCTCCCCACACCAAATATGAAAAAAGTTCATATCAACATATATCCGCAAACCCACATATACATACACATATACAATATATATATATATACATACACGTACATGGGATCACATATATGTGATCACGTAATGTCGTTTTACGGCGTCCTCCTCGAGATAGGGAGTGACCGTGGAAATCACAGCAAGTGCTCTTATTCGTAAAGGGAGCCTGTTTCCTTTACGGATAAGCCACTTCCGCGACGGAAGCCCGTTTCTCTCGACAGCGTTGGAACCCGATAAAATTTCGGTCCGGGAAACTTGCCCGTGCCATCCAGCATGCGAAAAAGGTCGCAAAGAAACGTAAGCTTATTTTACAAGTTATTGTTTAAACGGACATTAAGAGATTCCTATCGGGAAAGTACACTCGAGGTAGGAGAAAATATTCCGCGCGTGCTCTGTATAAATATAATTGACTTCCTTACATTTTCTGATAACATCATTTTCTTAGAAAACTACTATTTCGCGAATGCTATGACGGGTTTAAACGCGGTGTACAACGTGAGTTATAACAGAACTTAAGAGGTGCGCTTTTATCATCATCTAATAATATAGAATAATAAATGTTATAAAAATATTTTTGTAAGACGGCGCGACACTTTTCCCGCAATGTCAGGTTCGAAGCTATAACTTGTTTAATTTAAATGCAGACTTTTCAATTACAATCAATATGACAAACACATTAATACATTATTTTCTTTGAGATATTTGTTAACATATTTGTTTTTTATTTGACAGTATTTTTCAACCGTTTCAGCAGCTCCTTTATAATAGCTTCTTCAAGGCTTCTTCAAAGATTACCATGTGAAATTAGAAGCAAACTTGTTGTTACACCAATTTAACGAGATTTCCTTGAAACGAACTCCCTCGGAAAGCTCGCGACAAAATTTTCCGCGAGAATTCCGCCACAATTCTACTGAGAATCGCGTGGACTCATGTTCGAGAATGACAGCGAGAATATATGCACATCATGGCGGCTATATCGTGATTACGTAATGGAATAGAAGTTTTCCAAGTAAGTTCTAAGTCGCTTAGTTTCAGACTCAGTTTAGTTTACCACGAATGCAGAAGTGGTTACAAGACGAGCCTGTGCGGGAGAAACTTTGGATCCGATTATAGAGTTTTGAAGCCCGATTTCCGCGTATCGGTTGTATCCGCGCATTAGGAGGGCAGTCCTGCGCAAGTTAATTACTTATTACGTATCCTCAGATATGAGCACCGATGCGTAACAACGTGTGTACGATATACGTTGACTTAATGCGAGAGTGGGTATACAAAGGTCGCCACTCTCGGGTTTATATCCATGTCATCCTCAAAGGGGCGATTTACAGCGTGTGTAGCTTTATAGCATATTTATGAAATAATTGGATCTGCATATCCAATCGTTCTGTTGTTGACCCATCTCTCTTGTGGAATAAAACAATCCGGAGCAATCGCGTACATTAATAATATAGAATTGCACTTGGGATAAAATTTGCAGCTGTTTTTTCAATTTTTAACCGTCTTAATAGTTTGTGCTAATTGTCTCGGAAAAGTTTAACTTGTTGCAATAAAAGTTTAATTAGCTGAAGCTCTGTAATCTTCCGTGTTAAATAATAAAATGTCCGTTGGAGCTCGTGCCATAAAATAGCTGAATGTGGATTAAGTGCAGAATTACAAACAAAAATGTAAAGGTCTCGCTATATGAGTTGTCTAATACGGAAAAAGCGGGATACAAGAAGTATCTTTTATAATTCTCTGTTAAATAGCATAAACTGCAGTTCTAAAGTACGATTTGTTTCGACAAGATTCAATCTTCATTTTAATGAAATTGTATCATTACATTTAAATTTATTTTTGTATAAAAAAAAACATATTGCGATCCCCATTTTATAAATGAGCAAAGCACTCTATATTGACCCGACTTAAGGGGATCCTAAAGCCGTCTGTAATACCGGCTTTTTTTCTTAGCACTAATCTTTTAATTGACTTTATAGAAATGCAAAATTCTTGTCTAGAATTAAAGTACGCATCAAAATCTAGGTCATGGTGGTCAAATTTATATCGAAAACGAAAAAAAATTAATATTTTTGTTAATTTTTGGTATACGTGACGACAATATTTGCTTTGTACAAAAATTCCACGATAAATATCCACAAAATTAGACCGGCATGACCTAGGGACAACATTTAAGAACAATATCGTGCAATTAGATCTAAGATTGAAAACCTAGAAAAAAAGATTACTTTATATAACTTTTATATGTGCAAAAGCACATTCAGGTTGACAGGATAAGCAATATTGCGTGTGGCAAGAGATGGCGCAGTAATCGAACAAAGACAGATGCCTCTCGTTAAACAAGGACAGATATAGATATATGACAAGAAAACAGAATTAGAAATGTTGACATTACCGACGTCGAGGAAGTTCAGCCTTCACTTTAGGATCCCCTTAAGAGCGAAAAAAACTGAAGGCAATTATATATTTTCGTAAAAGTGGCTCATGAGCGATCTCGGAAATACAGCAAGAAGTTGGCGATCAAATGAAGCTGATTCCGAGTTGGAATGCGTCCAGGAACTTTTAGCTAATAACAATCGATGGCGAGAGAGACGACGTTCGGTTGCTGATTCAAGTTTATCTCGTCGACGAGATCAATCTCCATCCTCGGAGCACACTCGACCTCCGTTAAATTCTCGCCTTTTGTCAGACGTCACCGCTGCGCGACGTGAAACAGTTATTATCTCACGTTCGACGAGACAGAATAATCGTTGGATATTCTGGCGGGTAGGACCGTGAGAATCTTACAACTCCCATTACAACTGGTGGAACATAAGTTGAAGAGTGTCTATGAGCGAAGAAGGTCTTTCTTGAAATTTCACGCGGAATTAATTAAAGTCGGACGCGATATCACGGACGTGTTATTACGCGGACGTATGGAAGTTCCCTCGGCGAACTTTATCGATTTCGTCATAACTTTATTTACCTTATCAAAGACTCGTTCAGCTTTCATTGCCATGGCGATACATCACTGTGCGGAAATCGATTCGCATGCTCGCGCGCGGCGATACACCTATGTGTATGCTATGTGCGGTAAATTTTAAAGTGTACTAGCTCGGATTCGATGGAAATAATTAATCGGAAAACTCGCGATAGGAAGAATTAATTATAATTTAAAGCCGAGCGTTTTCGACGCTTTCGACGCTTTGTACGTCTATATTCTATAATCTATATGATGGAAATTTAATATCACTTTTATAAAAGCATCGTGTAAAAATTAATTACCGCGCTGCGCAATATCGCGCGCGCGCACAAGCGTCCTATATAATTAAATTAGGAGAAAAATTACGAACGTTATTAATTTGTAATAACGCAACCCGCCTTAATTCGACGAATTGGAATACTTAATGAAATTAAGTCTATACCAGCTGGCTGCTAATGGAAACGCTATGGCGAGTAATTTTCCCTCACAGACGAGGGCTGTTTCGATCGTATTATTTGCGATTCGCGTATATCAAACAGCTTATGGTTGCTTAGCTTCCGCGATGGGACTATGCACGGCGTGCTGTATTGCGGCGCGCGACGCTCGCCGGCGTTGTAGCTTATCGCGTCACAAACGTAAGCTCCAAGCTCTTGAATTAACCAACAACCGGAAAAATCGAAGGTGCGTACACGGTCCTATGTCAATGGAAAGAAACAGTTGGAAAGTATTTCCGGAAGGCGACCTCCGCGTGAGTGAATCACGCTTCTGATCGAAGTTTACGCGGGTATAAATACACGTGTGCAAGCTTATACGAACGAGACCGCTAACTTTTACTTGCGCAAACGTTTTTCCGGGTTGCGGCTGGTGAACAACAAGCCGAACTACGACTCGTAAGCGTAGTCGAGTCGTTTTCCGCAAAGAGTTCGTCCAAATGAAAGAGAAAATATGCGAGTACAATTTTACTTTTTATTCTGCGAACGAAATTAAAGAGAGATAAATGTGATAATTAAATCAATTAATTTTTTTTTTAAATCGATTATTAAGCACTTATAATACCGAACGTATCGATGTCGAGGGATCGCAATGCGAATCGTAGGGTCACTAAATTAATTCGCAATGACCTGCAATGGACGTTAATAAACGAGCCTTTAGATCCGGGCCAAATCAGCGTGCTGTCAGTGTCGCTGTTCATTCAAACCTGGTCGGTGTGGTATTCGGAAGATGATATGAACTCGAGTTTCAGTCAGTCGCTTTTAAGCACTAATTTGCCGCGGATGTCAGCCCGAACCGCCGGAATACTTGCCTCGCATATAATTTCGCCGTTACGAAGATGAGAGAGACGGTGCACACGATAATATATCGGGGAATTTAATATAAACGTGTGCGTGGGCAATTCGACAGAGTGGAATGTGAGCTTCGAGAAGCAACGCAATTCGTGAAATGACAGCGTATATCAGGTATCAAGTTATATAAAACAGGGCACGCGGAAAAGCAATTAAAATAAAATAAAATCAAATATAGATTTATACGCTTTATAATATTTTAAATAAATACGTACTTGTTTATTTATTAAAATAAAATGTTAAAGTGAATTAATATTTATGTAAGAAACAAATTAATATCGCTTTTGACGCAATAACAATTTTATTGTTACGTAATAGTTTCAATAAAATCTTGCACGGCAAATTGCGATTATGCAACATCGATGTAATGTCGCTTGCAGATTTTTAACAATTATTCTCAATTATCTGCGTTTGTCGAGTGAAACGTTTCGAGCGAAAAACGACATGATGTTCCACACCGGCGAGTGCGGCGTACCGTCGGAAACGCGATCAAAAATTAATAGCGCGAGGCGCATAGTGCCAACGACGGCGAAATCATTGATGATCCGATGGAAACTAGTTTCCAGTTTAGCCTGAGGCAGTCGCAAGAATTTCCCGAAGTTCCGAACTGTTCTTCATTCTCTTTGAACGTATATCTATTCCAGATCAGAGAAATTTCAATAATTAAGGACAATCGAATTAGCATATTAAACGCAGCAAAGTTGTATCTCCTTCTACATCTAAAGTTGCATAAATTAATTCGTAATGATGTTCATATACGGTTTAGGAAGAAAAAATTGGAAGAAGAAAAATCTTGAGACGTTGAGATGTGTGCTTTAAGAAAAATAGAAAACTTTTATACGATGCGGTGTTATATAGCACGTAATTACATCACCGAAACGTATATGAAATTGAACCTTTGAAAGATGGATGAGATAGTTGATTCAAATGTAATTTTTCTCGACAAAATTCTCTCGCTACGTTATCATTTAAAAAAAAATTTTTCATCCATATAGACGCTCGTACTTCTGTCACAGTCATATATTTTTAGAGACATCGAAATATCTGAACTAAAATGCATCTATATGATTCTTTCAGTATTTTCACGAGAAAAAGATCACAGGATACCTTTTCCGAAAATTGATAGTGAGTACTCGGAGATCCGCTATCAAATATTTCCAGTTTCTCCACTCCTCTTTATAATTTAATATCATAATCCGTTTCGCCGCGCCCGAAGGATAAATTGGCAGCGAGGACAAAACTATGGAATAGCGTATTCTAAAGCGCTTTCGGTTTTTTTTTTTTATCAAATAAAAGGCTCGCTCTTCTTTAAATCCCGCGGCGTCAAATCGACGTAAAGCCGTCCCATCTGGCACACACAACTCGTACTGTTCCCGCCGTAAAAACAAACCAAGAAATTTAATTTCACCGCGGCTTAAGCGGCGCGGCGATTCGCTTGGAAAACGTTGGTGAATTTTACCTCGATTTTACTATATGACCGCAGCATCGGTTTGCGCCGCGGGCGGGGTCGGGAGCGGAGAAATAATATTAGTTTAATTAATTGAATTTAGGTATTTATCATGGGATACTAAATTCTCCTCGTTAGCCGCTGTAACTGGACCCTCATTTTCTTCATGTCGCGAAAGCGGAATCTTTATATTAAAGTGCTGGCACGCCGCGCTGCCCACGTTTTTTGTTGCGCGCCCAAGGGAGAGCTTTTCCGAGAAGCACAACAAGTCGCTTGTGTCCAGTAGTCTGGATGCCACCGCGAATTCCCCAGCAGCAACTTGTAGCTGTCAGGCAAGTATATTTCTGACGCTCGACTACGGACGGGAGAAAAAAAGCAGCCACAACAATGATGCCCATTACAAAAACTGTTTTTTGCTGTGAAAATGTGGAAATGTGAAACGTCTTCGCGGGAAAAACAGATTTTGAGAAATTTTGCAAAAGACTGAATAAATATTCGCTACTTCGCGTGCAAATGTTATTTGCAAAAATAGTTCTCCCTGTTATGTAATAGACTTTTTATTTTCACAGGCGCGAAAAATATATGCAAAAAGTGAATCTTTCTTCAATATTTATTTTACATTCTATCGTTATAGTCTTCACAGATCGCGCTCATAGAGAATAAAAAAAACAACCAACTGATAATTCCTCGCTGGGTATACAACGAAAATAAAGGTGATAAGACGGCAAAACAGTGAGTATTGGCCAATACCGAGAACGAATAGAGCGGAGTGCATTTCCAACGCCCACGCCAGCCGTCCTTCGAGCCGAAGAATGGCGACGAAAGAAATGCCGCAAGAAACTTACGATCTCTCTTT
This sequence comes from Temnothorax curvispinosus, assembly GCF_003070985.1. NCBI lineage: Eukaryota > Metazoa > Arthropoda > Insecta > Hymenoptera > Formicidae > Temnothorax > Temnothorax curvispinosus. Next base: position 834,971 of record NW_020223497.1, on the reverse strand, counting down.
TTATTACACTACCACCACAATGTCCTTGCCGAGCTGCATTCTTCTCGACCGACCACCTTGCATCGGTCACGGATTTTTCTCGCCCCGTTTTGCAAGCCCTCGCAGTGTTTAGTCGCTTTTTTTCCCCCGTTGTCCTTCCCCCAGCGAAACGCAGCGGATCGATATAATACTCCTAAGTGACCTGTTACGACACGTATTACACACATGCAGTATGCACACCTATATTCGCCTGAAGCAATCGCGATATTAAGCGTTAGGATAAATTTACTTGTTGTGGAAATATTGGCAGATTTGCAAAAGGTGAAATAAATAAATAATAAATAAATAAGATAAACAGCATAAAATAAATTAATTAAACGTTACACCCACTAACAATACAGGAAAGAGAAAGAAAAGAAGAATGCGATTGCATTCTATAAATTTATATTATCTATCCTGTAGTATACAATCTCTCAAGCGATGAATAATGCCCCGTACGTTCTCTCGCTGATCCATATCGGCATTTCCAGATACATAATTTCGAAGATCTAACAGAAATTCGCTTGCACACTGCAAGCCGAGCTTAGTGGTTCTCTGAAACGATTTCGTTGGAATTGCTTCATTCGATTTCCAGGGAGACCGACCCTCCATCTTAACTCGCATACTTCATTCAAGTACATACTTGCACCCAACTTCTTACTCGAGAAAATCTAATTTATCACTTACGTGCCGCAAAATTTAAAATACAAGTTGTAACAAGCCATATTTCCGTAATTGCACATTGAATTATTTTTATTACCGAAAGATAACTTTAAAACAAAGTTGATATAGGTCTTGCCGCAAGTTGATTAGTTCTGAAAAATGAACAAAGTAGATAAATATAAAAAAATTAACGAGAAAGGCGTTCTTAAAAAATTTTGGCAACAATCTACCTTGTTTACTTTCCTTCTAAGCTATTTAAATTTAATTTAAATAATCTGGAATTATTCTTTTGAATTAAAAAATGGAACACCGTACTATATTGACCGTTTCTCTCAGTATTAGAGTATCCTTTTATGTTTAGTTCACGTATAATACGCAACAATATTAAAATTCAACGCGCATTTTTTAGTCATACACATATTTCATATGTAATTCGTCATCGTACACGTGACAAAATTATTATTTCACTCAGGATGCATGACAGAAATTAGAATATGAATCCAACGATGAACGCACGAAGAAAATAAATTATCAAATCAAAATAGTTTGTTGACAGTGTTGGCGAAAGAGGAGGAAAATACTGACTTATCCTGGTGAATGCATGAATCCCATATTTGAAATACTTTTCGCCGTATCTCGTGACTGCCCTTCACTGGGAACTGGCAGCAAGACGACAAGGGACACGATCGATGAGCGGTGTTTCGCCATCTGTTTCCCCGGACCGCTTGGGAACTCGATTCAACGCTCTACACTTCGTGCATAACTTACCCGAGGGGACGTGATAAACGTTATTAGGATCGTTTTTACGCCCGGCCAATGGGCAAAGATTTACCGACTCGCGCGCAAGCTCGATATACCTACATCTAACGTGCCTGAATAAATACTGAATCGTCGATCATCGTGTCCCATTGCAGAAAATGCGGATCGACCAATTTGGGATCGTTTTGCCGCGGCTCGACAAAGTTGACGACTGGCATAAATTGGAATATTATCACAGCTATACGCGAACCCTGCTGTAATAATGTTACAATTTATAGAAACACGAGGGTGCTCTGAAATGTGGTCTCGACGGTACTCGAACGCGAATAAGGCTCAACGGCCCTCTAAAATTCCGTTTTCGGATTTTCGAACACGTTTCAATAGTTATTTACCTATACATATACACCTCACTCTGCGGTGGCATTTGTATAAAATGTAGGACAAAAGTTACCAATGCAGGCGAAAGGAATGTAACGGAATTGAAGCAACACAACTCGATTGAAATCAAAGCTCTTTAGTACGTGGGTATATAGCTCTTCATAGAAACGTTGTCAATTGGTGGTGATTAACGTCAACGCCGATGAATAACCGCAGTTTAAGTGAAGATAGCGGTATATTCGCAGAATATACGCCGTCAATGATTATTATATATGTCACGTATGGTTTCGTTGCGTAGTTACATCGCTATCGATTTTAAGTTGCGTTGCCAGAAAAATTCGCGCTATCGATTGCACTGTTGTCCCCGTATACGCCCTGTCGTCGAACATAGTTCACACATTTTTAATTGATTTTGATCTCGGGCGTTTCACATGGCTGTCATAAATAATCGAGGCGCGGATAATGAAAGGCAAATTCTTTGCGTGGAAAGTCAATCTTGCTCACCAAAGTCATATACGTGAAATGCACTACAAAGAGACGCGCCATGACCTGCATTCCATTCTTTATATTGTTTCCAGCAACTTTTCCTCATCACGCGGCAGACGGTAGCAAGCTTTCAGTGGGATATCGCGAAGTGTAAACAACAACAACGTTGACACCGTTTCGAATAATTTTGAAGGGGGAGGAAATCGGCGCCAGAAGTTCAATGGATAATTTTTCAGAACCGCTAAGTTATGAATGTCCAAAATTTTTTAAAAAGATATTACCGAGGAGGGTCTGCGACCTCAACTTTACCTCTTAACTTCAACCCTTTGGTCACAATATATATTATATATAATGCGCAATATTTCCATATATAGAACTTTTCACAATTTTGTTCAAATAATAACTCCGTTCGGAGATAAATGTAGCGATAAAAATGCGATTAGTCTTCATTTTAATTACCAAAACTCGTGAAAGGGAATCATTATCGCGATGGCCATAAAAATATTTTCAACTTTGCTCTTCAGTGTCGAAGACATTAATCTTACTTCCAGTCCCTCTGTTAGAGTCGACTCTTTTAATCTTAATTAAGGGCAAAATCTCATAAAAGCCTTTGATAATATTTCTCGCCGATTCCGCTCGCGTTGAGATGCCGTGGAGATTCGAGTTTACTTTTAAAAGGGCTGGAGTGGCGCTACACGGCCGGAACGTACGTCAAAAGCAATTAAACTACAATCGTGCCTAATGGCGAGCTAGATAACCACTTCCACACCGATCGTACCGAGCAGTGGCGCCTGCCACTACGTGGTAGATGTGTGCGATATCGTGTAAGATCGTGTGGCGTACGTGCGTATGAGCATGTAAAAGGACGTATTGGTATGTGTGTGTAACGCGCGACCTCGGCGCGTCGCGAACTGATTTAGTTTAATCGAAACCGTAATTCTCCGCGAGGTGGGAATAAACGCGTCGAACACGAGCGCAAGATTGAATAAATAGTCAATAATCGCAGGGATCCCGAATAGGTCGTCCGTTGTAATAGCGGCGGATAGTGTAAAGGATTGTTGCCGCCGCGGTAATCGAATAATTTCTCAGGAAGTTCTGCCCTCCGTCCCTCTTCTGAAAAGTCACTTGCGCGTAACTTGGTTGATGAACAAAATATTAGTACAGATAACAATGTGGAGGAAAGTGCCATGGAAACACATAATGTTCCGTCACGTTGATCTTCATAACGTTAAATAAAACAGTTAGTTAGAAAATTAAGGTCTATTAAATTTTATGTCGCATTGCGATGATGTAAACGCGAATTATATATACGCATCAAGATACTTATATTTTCTTCTTATATAATTCAAAATTTTTTCTCACATATTACTGTGACATCATAAATTTCTGCTTCATCTAAGAATTTTTTTTCTTTCAATTCCTGAGAGAAATTTTATTTTAATCACTTTGATTACATTTGGCCTGCAATTAAAACGTATCGAATGAGAGTACTATTTAATTCTTAGTCAACCGAGCTTATTTCAAAGCGCGGTAACGCTAAATTTCGGAGAATTTGAACGGCATCTCGGAAATGCCGGTTTTCCCACGATTAATATGCCTTTTAGTTTCCGTTATCCTTCTCCATCTGGTTAAACCCGTTGCACGTTAATCCCTGCGGAGTTAATCTTCCTTCGATGTATCGCCGCTACCGCAAGCGCCTCCACATTGGAGGTGGAGTTGGAGGCAGTTATATACGCGCTGTGCAACACGAAGCAATTAAGCACCGGTATTGCAACTGTATTTTGCGTGCGCTCCGGTAAAGTCAGGCGCCCTTAAGCTCCGTCTGATCGTACACGGGCTGTAAAATCGTGCGTAACTGCATGTGCGGTTCCATCGCGTGTGTGAGTTACGCGTATACGCGTTTATAACCGATTGCGGTAACCGATTGCCCGAAGAGTTATGCAACGTACAGTAATTATTGCGGCAATGAAATGTCAGTTATGAGAAAAATAAATAAATAAAGCTTTCACAAGTTGTGTCGAAATAAAAGAGTAATCGTGATATATCACGAGAAATCAGTGTAATGCGATTTGCAAAGGACGCTTTGTGTCTCATGATGGTTGCACAAGATAAAAATGCATTTTCTCTCTCTTCGCGGTTTAAATTGTAATTTGATTAAATCGTTAATTGTGGTCGACTTTATAAAAGAAAGATTACGTTCCCCCTCTGCGTTCCCGCACGCGGTAAAAAACACACCTTTCGATACCATCATCGATTATGAGTCATCCGTTAGACACGCCAACGTTCTTGATAACGTATATATGCGATGCGAAGTAATGACGTGCACACGAGGATTGCAAACAATCGTATCAGCGTTTCAAATTAAGTAAATAAATATTTAATGGGATTGTAAAGCTAGCGGCACGTGCTTCTCGCGGAATGCAGGACAAATGCAAATTGCAGGCAACTGCGTCGTTGCGTGTGTGCGCGAGACAGTGAACGATCTACCTTATTTATTTATCCCTCTCTCGATCACTGCCGATTTTTTTTTGTACGACAGTTTTTCGCCCCGTCGCGTCGCTGGCGATTCGCGAAATAAAGCAGCCGTAACTTCATGCGTCCGAAGCGTAACGGAGCGGCATTGCTCAAACGTCAAATTAACCACCGCGCGCCACGGTGGAAGCCATGCAGTTTGCGCATAATTGGAAATTCCAATGTTTACTCTTCCCATATCCTGAATGTTTGCCCCTACAGGATAATCGGAATAAAAATAAAACTGTAATTTTCTACACTAATTGCTTTTCACGCAGATGTCAGTCTAATTCTAAGTATCACGAATAAGGGAAATGTAAAACAACGTGCTTTAATACTTTCAATTTGTTAAATGTATTATTGTATTATTGTATACACTTTACGTGTAAAATGTACGTCAAAATATTATCACATCGTATAAAGAGCTTAGCGATATATACAGAATATAAATCGGAATACATAAAAGTAATCGGTTTCTATTTTATTTTCGAACTTTCTTAGAAATTCTTATTCACTGAAATACTGCCATTTATTTCTCATTATTACATCACAGACCATTCCAATTGAACAATCTGTCCGTGCGTATATCTAAAAATATAAGAAGTAACAATTTTTTAAATAGCAATTCCACAATATCTTTAATTACAATTTTTCAAGAAGGCATTCAACAAATGGAAATTACTTATAAATTAACCCAGCAAAAGTATATCCTTTTGTAAGTTTCTGGCCAATCTCCAAGGTATGAAAGGAGAACCAGCCATGAACGTCATCGAGCAACGAAAGATTACACAAATTATGGTAACTTAACTTTTACGCGGGCATTCTTCTCGACTAACTGTCCTCCGGTATGTTCAAAGAGGTTACCTCCGATGTGCCAGTTTAAAATCTCATTCATTCTCTCGCGCTAATAGCCACACGGACACTTCAGCAACGCCGTAAAACCGAGTTCCCGAGATATTCTCTCATTCACGTGTTGACACGTAGCTACGGCTCTTTCGGAGCACTGTTTCAATTAAAAGTTCGAGAGGATTTTTTTTTTTATCCCTTTCATCCGCTTATGTATAATACCATCCCGGATGGTCGCAAAGTTAACGAGTATACGCCCAAGTATTCTACTCCTTAATTCCCCGTTCCTTCCGAGAGAGCCCGATTCTCTCTGATTCTCAGAAAAACAAATGTCAAATATACTTCTTATTATTTCGCAAGACGTACTTTGCGCGACATAGATTCGAGAAAGCTATCTCTTCCTCTCCTTTCTCTTTCTCTCTCTCTCTCTTTCTTTTGCGGAAGCGACTCCTTTTCACGGGAAATGGAGGTGTTCCTTTATCGCGATTACAAGTCCATTTAACTCGAATAATTTATACACCGTAAAACTCTCGAGCGAAAAGTTTGCCGTAATCGTTAGCATGATGATATCACACGAACGTAGTACACCGGAGTGAATTTTTCCGCGTTCAAAAAGAATTTCTCGTATTTCATAGCACGGCCGGGGCTTATCCGTCTGTCCCGTGGAAATTCTGAGGAAGAAGGATATACGGTAACGGAATTTGCCGTACTTCATCTTTACCCTTCTTTGATACGAAACACGATCTCCAGCAACAGTGACAGGACAGCGGTATCGTGTATCGCGCATCTTTTCTCTGCCGCACACACGACAAATTTCGAGGGATATCGTTGCACGGAGATCAAGCAGCGTGACATGCAAAATCGTCGATTTAATAGGTCGCTTCGAATTGTCCCGTAAAATACCCGGTGGAGAATTCAAGAATACCACACGCCTTCACTGTTTCTCACAATATTTTATTTCATACTCTTTTATTACTATTATTACTCTTTCATACTCTTTTATTTCATACTCTTTTCTTTTTCTATATATCTTTATATAATCCTTATATAAATTCCATAACGATCTTATCTTTTACTCTTATCTTTTACTCTTATCTTTTACTCGTACTACTTAGAAACGAGAATCGACGGCGACAATTTCACTGAAAGTCATGAAAATGCAAAAGTATGAACTGCGGGAAATGATATACATTTCAGTTTCATTTGGATAAAACGCGATTAACCAAGATAATTCCCCCGGAACCCAGAGAGTCCGGGCAAACATAATTACATTATTACGGATTACAGCGATTTGTGCGGACACAACTCCCGTGGCCTGGGCGAGATAAAAGCGGAAGAACCCTGGTAACAAAAATAAAACGCACGCGATACGTTCAGTAGGAAACAACTTTGCGAAGAAAGATGAAAAAGAAGAGATATAAAAAGAGGGGGAGCGAAGAGAGAAAGAGAAAGAGAGAAGGAGAGAGAGAAGAAAAAGAGTGAAAGGCAACACGGCCAGGGTCGCTGGTTAATCCAAATCTGATGTATGACAGTCGGGGCTGCCATTTGCTAGCTGTCATCCTCGCCCCCGATCCTCCGTCTTCTAATACCATCGTCGTGGAAATGACAAACGGTCGAAAGTAGAAAGATAACAAGGTAGCTTTCGGAGAGGGAATGAGCCCTCGAGGCTCCGCGTTACGTTGAATCGCGATGCTTAAAACAGCAGAAATGACTTCTGACTTCAATCGCATATCTATTTCTCGCATTTGCCCCCGTCGCTCGAACGTGGATTAATATCTCACCCTCGCCTCGGTAGTGCCGTAGCGCAAAAGTCGATAAGTCCATTTCCATCAGCGATTCTTCGACGTGTGCGACGAGAATATTATAGAGATGAGAGTATATATTATAGAAATAACAATACATATAATTCTTTTTGTTCTCGCTGCCTCTGCGGACTGTTATTACATTAGCTTCTTGACACGTGATTTCTTGGTTCAACAATCTGGTCCCTTTTATTTCTCTTAATACAGCGTTGATCTGTGTGAGGGGGGGAAATCTCATGCGGTAGCGGAAATTCAGCGGTTGAGCGAAATAGTGATCGACAGACACACGGCAAGTCAATATTTGTAAGTCATATTTCAAGCAATATGATACTTAACAACTCTGGCGTGACTACCAACTTTGGGTATTTTTATTTCAAGTGGTTTTGTCGGGATATTCCGTTCAAGTACTTTAGACAGTCTTGTTGATGATTTAGAAAAATTGCTGTAATACATTAACAGGATTTTACACGAGGCACTTTCATAGATATCTTACCGAGAAAAATGTGATTTGTTTCGCTCAACGACTGAATTAAGTAGAAAAATTAAAGGGGAGAGGAAAAAAAGAACATTCGGAAAAGTGATAGATCACGCGAGTTATACGCGAGGTACGCGCTTGCTCTATATGCTTGTTCACGCAACGTATCAACGTTCGTGAGAGAGAACTCGATTATTCCGAGTGCACGGAATTACTTACGGCATCCGATTGATAATTAGAGATCTCTTTTTACATGTTCATTGCGTTGCACGGAGAGCGCAGTCACGGCTTTCGGCAGCGCACTCCGTATCGTTAATGAGATGAATGCGCCTTTTGGAGCTAATTAGTGGAGATTACGAGAGAGAGATGATGAATCGATATCCGATTTCCGTTTCTGCGATTCGCTCTTTTCTGTAATAATATGATAAATGTGTATTTCTATTCCTAAGGCAGCGCCTCCGTGTTCCGTCGTGTATTCAAAAAGCACTAGTATTTGCGGCAAAGCGTTTTGCATGTAAATCATAGCGAGTCAGAGGAAACGTTGGTCTGTATCACTTTGCAGCGAATATTAATGAATTAGCATGCAGTAACAAGCTTTCTCGGAAAAACTTAGCAACCAACACAAGCCAATATAAATATTTAATTTAAACGACGATATTGCGAAAGCGGAGGAGCGTCAAAACGGATTTAATAATTCACTCGATAAATGATTCTTCTTATTGTTTAAATAAATCATCGATAGTTTTCTATTTTTATTTTGCTCTCGCGCTCCAAGACTACGACAGTCAAGTATTAATTTTCATAAAAGGAGAAAAGACTCTTCTGTATATTAACTGAAAATCTGATTTTGAAAATTGTAAATGATTCTAATTAGAACAGTGGACAAAGAAAATGATTACGATTACATTTTCGTAAAATTCTTGGCAATATAAATTTTGAATAATATATATAACGTGAATAAAAAAATTAATTATTTGCCAATTTTTGAATATAAAAATAGAATGAAGAAACGCTAAGAAGATTGTTTAGTTTGATAACACGATCATGTAAATGAATATTTATGCACAACGGAACACGAAGATTGATAACACCAATCAATCCTTGAAAAATGATCTTTGAGATACCTTCTAAGGCAGTATTTGCAGCCGAAAGAGTTTAGCATCGTTTCACGACGACGGTAAGTACGATGGTAGTAACATCATTGTTAAGTCGTCATTGTCTTATACGTATGGTTTAGAAAGTTTATTTGCCTCGTCAAATACACCTTCTAAATCGGACGACTTCTGGCACGCTTCTAACCCGTTATCGATTTTTTATACTCATGCAGCAGCTGTAATATTACAATAATTGCTGTATTAACACCAATTTACCAGCTTCGTGTGTGACTTGTCATTATCGTGAGAGTATTATTAACTCGATTGATATCAGCGCCCGGATTTCCGACGCGTACGTACGTTATCGCGTTTCAACAATTCTTTAAAGTAACAAAGCACTTTTATACCGTGTGTGACAACTCTACTCTACTCTACTCTATTCTAGATACGTTACATTCAAACTAACAAAGGCAAAACTTTAACTCATTCCGCACAAAACGTGTGTGTATCATGGACATATGGTTACTAGGGCTAAATGAACAATCCGTATACGTCCGTCAGAAAAAGAAAATTGTCTAGGTATATACGAACGAATGTATGTGTGTGTGTGTGTATCACTGGCTTTGTACTTTGGCGAAACTAATTACCTGAGGTCGTTGCCCCTGGATCTTCTCATGCCGCGCGGCGGGTGTCGCGGTGGCGGCGTGCACCTGCAGTCACAGTGCATCACACACAGCACGACGCTGGTCGCGAGAGTCACTACGAAAGGCGCCGCGAAGAAGTGCATGATGATGGCGACCTGTGCCTCGCGATTATAGTTTGCCATCACTATGCTACCATTCACCCGGCTATAATGGCAGGGAAACTTCGCGCCTTCGTAACCCAACTCGCGGGTGAAGTTCTTGCAATCGATTGCCGGCGGATATCCGCAGCCCTTGATGTTCACCAACAGCACCGCCTCGACATCCCCCGGCGTGGACACTGCTCGACAAAGACATGTTTTACAGCGGAGATTAACATCGGGGAGGGTGGTGGATTTGGAATTTTTATGCTCGCCGAGAGCACGCATGCAATCCGCAACGTTGATCTACTAAATCGGAATGTATTCCAATTTCTCTTCGATTTCCCAGGCGATACATTCTATTTTATAGTCAAATAGCGATATAGAGAAAGAGGTGGTTTTGAATTTTACAGATTCCGTCCGTTACATCTCGAATTGTACCTCGCGTTCAACAACGTTGTTTCTAATATTTGAAATCATATTGCGATTAATATTTTCGGATTTTCTATTGTACTTCGTGCTTTCCTGCCTATTTCTCTACGGCATTACTTTAACCTTTTTTTTTTGCCAATCTGATTTAACGTCCAATTTATTTTAACTTCGATTATTATTCTCAATTGTATAGCCACACAGAAAAAAACAAGTGTCGAATCAACACTGATATACTTGTGTATACGCAACAACATATGTAATTATCTTATAAGATTTTCAACTTTTTCTTCTTGATTGAACTATAGAAAACTTCGTTTAACTATACAAATAGCTTCATTCAAGTAAATTTTCTTCGTTTAACGCAATATAATCTCGTTTTAAAATTATATATTGTTGCGTGTGTATATATAATGAGTATAATACCAGTGTTGATTTGATACTTCTTTTTCTTTCTGTGCATGTGGAAGATACAAGAAGAAAAGTGAAAAACGCTAAGGAAGACTGCGACTTAGTGATCCTACCGGCAGTGACGGTGCCCAGATCGGCCGTGGCGTTCGCGGTGGTGTTCCTGCCGCCGGTGTCGTTCTTCATGCTGGCGTTACTCCACGGCGTGTACGTGACGTATATGTGAGTGCAGCTGTACACGTCACTGGTGCATCCCTCGCGGCACGAGCTCCACGTACAGTTGAAGAGACCGGCGAGGTCCTCGCGCCGCGAGGTCGTGCAGATTACCGGCTCCGGCGAGAAGTCCGCCGCTAGGGTGCTGATGGCCGGGTCGACGTAGAGCGGCACCAGGAAGAGGAGCGCCGCGCCGCCTGACGTAGCGACGAAGGCCAGGGCCGATGTCGCGTAGAAATTAAACCGCTGACGGCAGGTAGGCCGTGGCGGTCGGCGCCGCGACGCGCCGAGCCCGAGCTCCAACAGCTTGCGCTTACGACGTAGCTCCCGCTCGTGGAAGTCGTACTCGCCGCCGCTGTCCCGACCCTGATTCCGATCGTGTTCGCTCTGGCACTGGCTGCAGCTCGCCTCCAGCAGGAGTTCGGAGCTGCTTCCGCGCATCACCCGGGAGACGGCTTCTCTCCGAGATCGAGACGACGCTACGCGGCCAAGGCTCCTTCTACGGCTTCCTCTTCTTCGGGCGGTGCTGGCTGCTGCTCGATGCCTCGATTCTGCGATGATTCATCGAGCGCGGCGATCTACTGGCCGATCATCGCTTCGTATACGGTTAGGCGCTATAGGTTCATGGAGGGAAGGGGTCCTTGATCCTCCGGGATCAACTGTCGAGCAGGTACGCATCGATCATCGGTTTCCGCGTGGACGACTCGTTCGGCAGAGTACCAGGGATCAAGTGAGCTCGATCGCGATCCCGTCTTTCGCTAGGAAGCATTGAGCGAGGCCGTTTACCAACTCGTTTGCTCGTCTCGAAATTCGATGCACGGTCGTCGAGGCAATTTCGTCGTGTATACCGGGGGGGATTTTATCGAACAATATGAGCTCCTCGATACAAAAAATTAGGATATAATTTTAGGTGTAGCTTATACGAGATCCTCGATCGACGACGCCGCGTTATTGTTTCGTCGATGTACGCTCGATCGTCGCGGATCTCCTCCCGAAATCTCGAGGAGCATCATGAAGCAAGATCCTGCAAACGATGCCGCGCGCTTCGCAAAGCTCCATGCACGTCTTCTCGCGACGGCCTTGGCTCGGCATCACGCGAGGATTCGATGAATTCGATTATCGCCTTCAAGTTCGACGCTTGCTCGAACAGACACTTGTAAATCTCGGCATCGTTTGTGTAGATAGGCCACGTACCACTCGGCTCCGCCGAGCCCACCTCCTCTCGACTCTCCTCCTCGACTTTTCAACCGTGGAAAGTCTTTACCTTATCGCTATACATAACGACCTTGCACGCTTTAAGGTTCCTTCGGGTTATCAAATTGAGCCGATCGATCACGACCTTTCAGCCACTGCCGTTTTGCAGGAAATCATGCATTTCGATAATGCGCGCGCGTAGCAGCGCGCCCCGCGCACGTATATGAAAAATCTTTGAGAAGAGACTGACGATCGCTTCACGCGTTAGAAAAGTCGCGTGCTATTTTGGAAATTGTTAATCTGTTGATCCCAAGTTAGGCCTGTTCGTTCGTTTCTTTGTTTAGTATTTTTTTTTTATCGGTAAGGCGCACGTTGTGATATTTGAACGACGGATATCGAGTCAAAGGAATTCGATATCGCGTATGTGAAACTTATACGACAAGCAGGTCGACGTGACGCGACTCTCCCCTATGTACCTTGCTCGTCAGCTTTAGAACCGATCGTAAAATTATACTACAGGAAGCCACAAATCGTCAACGACATTTCGTCTCCGCTAATGAAGGAGCTTTTCATCCAGGACGTTGCGCTATTACTATCTCGCCAGGTCTATCCGCAATCAACAGCGGTCGCTGGTATATACTTGACGATCCGCCACGCGCTCCAGATCAATCCACCCAGCTGTCTGTTTCCAGCGGAAAAAAGAGTAAAGGTATTCGACGTACTCTTTCAGAACCCGTGTGAGCCTCCGCCGGTGAATCCCGATGGTGCCACGAATCCGCGATCTACCCGTCGCCGTCCAGCTTGGCTCTCGCGCCGAAGGACCATTCGCGGTAACACTTAACGGGTCCCGTTTAACACCAGCTCCGCAACTGGTTGCCACGCAGCGGAGAGATGCCTGGCATCGACGTCGGTCGCGTCGCGATCCTGAAATTCCTGTCGCCGCACGCGACTCCCCGTCGCGTACACCCGATCGATCCGCCGCCGTCGATCCTTCCTGGGTGCATAGGACACACTCACACTCACCGGCCGTCGCGATCGAATCACGGGGTGATCTCGATGATCCTGCGATCTCGAGAGGGGAAGTGAACTGTGAAAGGAGTGAAAGCGCGACGGACCGGGGGCGGGGACCAGGACAGATGTTTCGCGGGGCCTTCTCTTCCTCTTCCTCCTCTCGCGTACGAGCACCAGCGCGTTCCTGGCGAGTGCCGTCCGCCTCGCGGATCGCGGGTTCAAGCGTGACTATTCGACCACCTACGCGAGGAG
>NW_020223497.1:800459-801651 GCF_003070985.1 Temnothorax curvispinosus | reverse complement strand
TCAACGCGCGCCGCAGCCGACGCCTCAACCAATCCCGTCGTTGCGTCTCCCACAATGCATCGCGCCGCAGCCAGAAAGGGAAACTGCCATATTTAATTGCCACGGCTCCCCTCGTCGGTCTCTTCGTTGCCGGACGCCATAGAGTGCGGTCGACTCGTACGTACGGGACGCGTGACGTAGGAGCTTCGGTTCGGTCGAGAGCAGAAAGTGGAGAATTGGATTTCACTCACGGCACGCGGGACACGGAGCAACGATGGCCGGGACGGAGACCCCGAACGTGAAGTCTGAGACGGCGAACGCGCCAGTCGAGAACAGCAGCGAGAATATGCGCGATCGGAACCCGCCCGGCGGCGGCGGCGGCGGCGGCGGTGGCGGCGGTGGCGGAGGAGGCGGTGGCGGCCGCGGACCTCGCGGCCGAAAAGGCGGTACTCGTTTCTCCGGCGGTGGCCGTGGAGGCGGCCCCGGTGGTCCCGGTGGTCCTGGAGGTCCCGGAGGCAGGAACAACGAAGCGGTAATTTCCTTTTCTTTCTCACGACTTTTTGCGACTTATGTACCGCGAGCCAAAAGATCGCCTGGCGTCGAATGATCGTCGCCGCGTCGTACCGGCGCCATTACGTTGTCCGGTGAGGCGAAACGTAGTAATTATTTTCGGGCCGACTACGCGCTTCCCCCCGTCACTCGATCCCGCGTCCCTTCGATCGTGGATCGCGAAGATCGCGCTATTTCCGGCGCGTCGCCGCAGACGCGTGGCGAATATGGCGATTATATACGTAGAACCCTCGTCGTGGCGCATTTTTGGCGTGACGAGAGGACCGCGCGTCGAGATTTTTCCGCATTCGTTTGCCGATGTGGGAAGATTAAAATAAGATAGCTCTCGGGAGAATTGCTCCGTTTTTGGCGGGATGGCGGGTGACTGTCGAAATTGGAGTCATGGTGCATTCGCGATCGGCGGCATTACCTTTGTTACGCCTGTGATAACGCGTTAGCATTGAATCTGAAAACGTTGGGACGATTGAAAGGATATGAATCACGTCTTTAATTCTCACTCCTACGCACTCTCACACCGGTGGAGTAAATGCAAAATGGCGTTCCTTGCATCTAAAATGGCGGTGAGCGTTCTTAAATTCCCGCGTCGCACGTGCCTCGTGGAGTCGCAAAGAGATTAAGGTGTTTTTATATTATTTTACAAATG